>NW_025110967.1:0-137500 GCF_015476425.1 Leptopilina heterotoma | reverse complement strand
ACACCCAGATCACGCACCCGACCCACTCTATTAAGTTCAGTTGAATCAATATTATATCGATGTCTCAAAATTATAGATTTCTTCGAGAAAGAGATAACAGAACATTTTTTTGATTGAGCAAAAGATTATTCTTCGTACACCATTCTTGTAGACAATTCAAATCAGATTGCACGTCAATAAAGTCTAGATGATTTTTAATAATTTTATAAAATTTTAAATCATCATCAAATAATAAAAACAGACAATGTTGAAATACATCTCCAATATCATTCATAAAAAGTGTAAATAATAATGGTCCAAACACAGAACCCTGCGGTACACCAGATGTGGCAAAAAAATGTTTTGATAGAGTTTGAGCAACACGAACTGTAAGAGATCTATTAGATAAATAAGATTTAATTAAGGAAAGTATGTAACCATAGAATCCCATATGAGCTAATTTGGTCACAAGAATAGAATGGTCTACCTTATCAAACGCTTTGGAAAAATCTGTATACACTGCGTCAATTTGCAATCCATTTTCTAAGTTATTAATAATGAAATCAGAAAAAATAGCTAAATTAGTATTAACAGACTTTGCCCTGACAAAACCGTGCTGCTCAGGAATAATAATATTATAAGTTGACGCAGAAATGACTTCAGATAGTAAACTTTCAAATATTTTAGCAAAAACATTTAAAATAGTGATTGGCCGATAATTTTTTACCTCAGAGCTGTCTCTATCCTTAAAAACCGGTACTATTATTCCCTGCTTCCAAAGCGAAGGAAAAACTCCAGATGATAAGGATTTATTGAATAATAAAAATAAAGGTTCAACAAGTGAGCAGCAGCACGATTTTACGAGGGCAGGAGGAACACCATCTGGTCCAGGTCCTTTAGATACATTAAGATTTTTAATCTTTTCAAAAATTTCCTCCTTACTAAACGTGAAATCATGAATTGTAACTGCATCCTTAACAACCGATTTACAATCAAATTTAGACACTTCAAGTGTATCATATACAGAACTAAAATAATTTGCAAACAAATCAGCTATATTCTTAGAATTTTCAGCGACTTCAAAGTTCTAATGCATAATATCAGGCAGACCACTTTTACCCTTACGTCTAGAATTAACAAAATTCCAGAATTTCTTAGGATTTTCCAATATGGTATTTTCTGTTTTCAAAATATAATTTTTATAACATTTTTTAGATAATAATTTACACTGTGTCCTTAAGTCAGAAAATTGAATATAATCCAAATGAGAATTACTATCTTTATAAACCAAATGTGCTAATTTTTTTTTTAATTAGTTGTTTTAATTCACTAGTAAACCATATTGGATAAGTTGAAGGTGAAAATGACTTCACTGGTACATACATGTTAAACGCTGTGTATAAATATTCATAAAAAATCTCGGTTGCACAATTAATATCACCAAGGTCAAATATTGATTTCCAATCAACAGAGTTCAAGTAACCACAGATGCCAGCAATATTACAATTTTTAAAATCCATTTTGGATATATTAACAATAGATGAACAACAATCATTACTACTTTCAATTAATTTCAATGTCAAAAATAATGGTGGATGATATTTATCAATTGGTAGTAATGAATCTGTATAAGAAAACTTCAATGTATAATCAGTAAAATTACAAAAAATCAAATCCAATAAAGAACCATAATGATTTGGAAAAAAAATTAATTTGACGTAAATCAACAAAATTTAAAGTGTCAGAGAAAAGAGAAGAAATATTAATATGTGTGCGCAAAGAACCAGGCTTTGCTTCACAAATTGGCTCACTATTGTTATTAATATTCCATTTGATGTAGGGTACATTAAAATCACCAAGAATGCATAAATCACAAGAGGGGAATCGTTCATAGACATCCTCTATACATCTACACACTTCACTATATAATTCTAATGAAGCATTTGGTGGAATATAAAATACACCGATGACATAAACCAGGGAACAAGCCTGAATTCTCACAAACAAATGTTCAATCGAACAGCTGATCGAGGGAATCAAATTACTCTTTATATTGCTTCCAACTGCAATCATTACACCTCCACCACGCAAACTGTCACTTGTAGAAACATCTCTATCAAATCTATACACCTTATAATTAAGAAAACCCATCTCAGACGTTTCAATATTTTTAGTTAGTCATGTTTCTGTAAAAACTATAACATCAAAAGAAAATACATGAACAGAATTGCGCAGGGTGTTAAGTTTAGTTCGCATACCTCTGACATTTTGATAATACAGAGATATATTGCGCATACTCAATGAGAGCTCTCGCGATGTCATAGTTACTTGTCTTGGCTTTTCAACGGGAGAAGAGAGGGAGTTGGGGAGGGGATTCTGATTTTTCACAATGACTGGAGTCCCGCGACGAAATATTAGTTTGAGGTTGGTCTCTCCCTCTTGAAGACGATTGGCGAGCAGTAACTTCATTTCGGAAAGTTCCTTTAATTGTAACTTTGTTCTGTCGTATGATATCCAGAGTTTCTCCAGTTGAGTCCTGTTGTTGGGGTCCCTTTTCGCCTTGATGAACTCTCGTTTGATTAATTGTGCAGTTTCCATTGAGGGGCAGATTATTTTCAGTGGTCTCGGAATAGATTGTTGATGTTTCTGCAAATTACCAAAGCGGTGAATTTTTAAGTTTGAGAGCAGATCAATCGACATGAATGACGACAATAAATTAATGACAGATGCTTTACAGATTTCCACCTTAGCTGACAAACCACCTTCCACATTAACAGGAGAACTACTTGAAGGTTCAGGAAATCCAAAAAGAATTAGATTATTTTTCTTAGATAATCTAAGTTCAAGCTCTTCCATGCAATTATGAATTGATGTGTTAGTTGAGGACATTTGATTTAAATTGGAGTCTATTGCTTCAAATTTACCTTCCAAATCATTAACTCTAATGTCTATGTTATCAAGTTTAGCGTCAATTTTGTCCATCCTTGTGATAGCCTTATCAAGTTTCTCTGCCATTACATCAAATTTCTGAGCACTAGAGTTCACAGTGTTAATGACCTGTGAGAACTGCAATTTTAAATCAGCAGTAGTTTCCATAGAGCTGGCATTCATATGATCAACTACCTTAGATAGTCTAGACTCAAAATCAAGAGCAACTTTGCTTAGTAAGGATTCCATATCTGAGGTAGAACACGATCCTTTTCTAGAGGATTTTCTAGATGTCTTATCAGTACCAGCATCTTTATCAGCCATTTTTACAACCCTCAATTCAATTCAAAGACACAGTTAAAAGCACAATTTGATAATCCGATCACTTTCAGGTTATGTTCAATACTATGAGAGTCACTTTCACAAAAACATGGAGAAATCTCATAAAAATCAGAAAAATAAAAAAACAAAGAGAGACCAATAAAACAACCAAGAAAACTCAACTTCAAAAATGTAAAAAACTGTTCAAAGTAACGTAAACAACAAATAAAAAAATAAGAGCAAGTCAAGCAAGTGTTCAAAAACGAAAGGCCAGGGCCTGGAACCACCTCATCATCCTTTCTAAATCTCTCTCGAATTCATTCACCAGTAACGCAGCATCATTATTTTGATAATCTGAAAAGTACTGTCCTTGGATTTCTAGAATATATCCATCAGGAGCAACTATCATAACTGGTTTCACTAAATGTTGACCTTTGTGTAAGCAATACTGTTGCGGACGCATTTTTAAATGATAATTATATTCACGGCGACCACTCTTAAAGAGTCCCGACTGTCCGATTTGAAGAGAAGGGAGTAGGCTTAGAACGCGTCAGTGGTGGCATCACCTTTTTCAATTAGTTGCTTTTCGGCAAGCGCACTGATCACGTGTACTAGTAGTCGCCGTGAATCACCTAAATTCACGAGTTCATTAATTATTATTAATATTCCAATATGTACTATTTTGATAGTTTATTTAATTAATAATTGTTTTATAAAAATAAATTGGTAATTGTTTCAAGGTTCCCCTTTTTCTCATAATTAATTTTCGCAGTCTCACAAATTAGCCATTTTTAATTGAACATTTTTAACAAATACGACTGTCAAAGAGCTCTGAAATTGGTACTCTTTTGAATGTAAATGTACGTACCGTCGATACACACAATTACACGAGGTGTTTGTGGTTCTGGGTTATATAGCTGATTAGAAAAATATGTCACATGTTTCTCTGTTTCTATATTTCGCAAATCTCTTTTACAAATTATTTGATTTTAGTTTTTCGGCAGTTGGGGTAGTTTTTCCAACCCCCCACCCAAAAAAAAAATATTTTATTTCATACAGAATAATGTGAGACTAATCTCACAATCAGAAGCATACTAAATTTAGAATTTGTACATGTATATGTCTTTTGCTTATTCACAAAAGAGAGAGATTCTACTTTAATGATAAAAGTTTATTTCCAGGAATCTCTCCTTCAAATATTAGATTAGAAAAAACGTAAATATAAACAAAAAATAAAAACACTTTACATTTTACTTAAAAAAATTTCATTTCAAGAATTACTAAAATATATTAATTAAATTTTTTTGGAATTTTCATATTTACCATAACAACACATATACAAAAATATGAGTTAATACAAATATATTTTTTTTAAAGAATAAATACATGTGAGTGTACACTCATTTTATTTTGAAATGAGAATTGAGAGAAAATAATATTTTTGAGTCGCTTCCTAAGCGCAGAGCAAAGAAGACGTGAATCTTTTTCATTAACTTTTTGAATGCTCTGAATGCTTTTTTTATACAAATTTACGTGCGTGATTTTTGAAAGTTTTTTAAAATTATTAAAAAAAATTTAAGAAATTTTTCTTCTAATAATTATTAATTTTATTTGAAATTAAATTTTTTTTTGTTAATGAGTTTTTGTGTAATTTTTTTTTATTTAAACTTGTAGAAAACAAAAAAGGAATAGACAATTTTTTTTATTCCATTTATAAAAAAAAATATCAAAGTGAAATACAATTGTTTTTTTGTGCGTTTGTGATGATTTTTTAAACATTTCATTCTCTTTTTGGATTATACAAAACTACAAACAACGCACCATCGTGTAAGTAAATATGAAAAATGTGTTAATTTTTTTTAATGGAACATTATTTTAATAATTCATACATACACAAAGATACATAAAATAATAATTTATAATTTATAATTAATATTATTATTATTATTATTATTATTATCATTATTATTTATTATTATTATTATCATTATTATTATTATATAATTATAAATTATTCTTATTATATTATTATTATTATTCTTATTATAATTATTATTATTAATAATTATTATAAATAATAATTACGTAACTATAGTAATTTACATAATTAAAAGAAGTTACAAAACTAAAATAACTTACGCAATTAATCCAACTCATGTAAGTTACGTAACTAGAATAACTTACGCAATTAATCAAACTTACGTAAGTTACGAAACTTACGTAAATTTAATTAATTACACAAATGAAGTGAATTTCACCATTTTACGTAAATTACGGAACTTACGTAAGTTTAATTAATTGTGTAAATAGAGTAATTAAATCATTTACGTATATTCAGTAACTTACGTAAATGTGATTATTTGCGTTAATTTAGTACATTCCACCATTTACGTAAGTTAAGTAACTTACGTAAATGTGATTATTTGCGTAAGTTATTCTAGTTACGTAACTTACGTAAGTTTGACCATTAACGCAAGTTACTATAGTTACGGACTTTACTCTACTTACGTAAGTTACTGTAGTTACGTAACTTAAATTAATTACTTTCGTTGCTCTAGTTACGGATGACAAAGGAAACAATTTTTCTGTGATTGACACTAAATAATTATGTGTTTCAGTCTTTTGTTTTGAATCGACACAAAACTAAACTCAGTTTGTTAATTTAGTTTCATGTCGATTTGAAACTAAAGTGGTAATTTCTCAAATGCGCCACTGGACAAATGCGCCACCAGTCAAATGCGCCACGGATCAATTGCGCCACTGGACAAAAGCCCCACATTTGTCATATTTGAGGAAAGTGAAAAGTTTGTTTGAGAGATGGAGCTAGGTGTTCTTGGTGTAGAAATTTGTTAAGTGAATTCAATTTATTGTCAATTTCGCTCCGTATAGTGAAAATAAATTTAAGTGAATGGTTAATTAAATGGAAATTAATTAATTGTTCTATATCAATTGCGGATAACATTTTTTTAAGTAAGTTGCTGTTTTTATTTTATAGGGGAGAGTCTCCAGTTGTGAGACGGGTTTTATTTTTGACCCGTAAATTTTAAACGGGTAAACAAAATTGTAAATAAAATACACCGTTCGAAAGGTAACAGAAATACGCAACTTTTATTAAAAGAATGTATAGTGTTTCGTTGAACTCAAAAAAATTTACGATACATTTTTCGAGCACATCGCTTTTTTCAAAAAAAAAATGTCTCCAGTTGTGAGACACTCATTAAAAATTGCTAAAATTTAATAAGTTTGACATAAAACGTTATGTTTAGTAGAAATAATTAAATATATTAATAATATATATTATTATATACTAAATAATAATATTTATTCGCCAAAATATGACTATCAAATAAACACAATTTAATAGCTTCAACAAGAGCATTAAAATTGATTTCTTCTGAATCAATTGACTTTTTTCCACTTGACATGCCCAAAAATACTAGAAAAAAAATCAAAACAACATTTAAATAGTATGCCTGCAAAGTCGTATTTTTTATGCTGCCCAGATGGGTGACACCGTCTCACAACTGGTGATATGCTGTGTCTCACACTCAGAAATTGGCGCTATTTTGAAAAAGGAAAATTAAATTATTTTCAACCGCAGATTGGAACAATGCAATATTGCATCACAAAATATAAGGAAAACCCTAAAAGAAAATGCATTACATTTACCTTTTCCAATTAATTAACTTGGAAAAAAAGAATTTTGCATTTATTGAAAAAACGCTTTTTAGTCGATTATCACCCTCAGTGTTAGTATTTAACAAAAACAGTTTATATATCCGCTTCGGTGTACACGAAAAAGTTGGCTCTTATAAAAAGAAATGTTTTTATATAAACCAATCGGCTTTTTAATATTGCATGTTAAAAAAAATTGACTGTCTCACAACTGGAGGTGTCTCACAACTGGAGACTCTCCCCTATTAATAATAATAATAATAATAATAAATATTATTATTATTGTTTAAAGAAATGTGGAAATTTTTTTTAATAACTAATTTATGAAACATTTTATTTTTAAATCGTTTTTATTTATATTTTTTCTTTGGAATAATTTAATAATTGCTTTAATTTAATAATAAGATTTCTTGATATTTTCAAAAGATCTTTATTTTTATAGAATTATGTATTTTAATTAAATAACGAGATTAAGAATTCTTTGTTGTATTATAGTTAATTTTACTTACCTAATTATAAATTAACTGCCTTTATTTTAAATTTAGAAAGTACTTAAGTTTTCTTGAAGACTAATAAAATATAATTTATTAACAATTGTAATATTGAATATAATTTTCTAATATGAATTTCATGTTTAATTAATTTTTTAAATTATATAACGTAAAAGTTTTTCTGAATTCACGTTCATACTTTTAGAAATGATAAGACTTCTTACAAAGTTTCAAATATTACGGAAGTTTAGAAAAATTATTCCAATTTTTATTTTATAATTAATGGTATTTTTTTTATATTAAAAACAGTAATATTTTAAAAAGTAATATTTTTTTGGAAACGTTTAATATATAAAAAAAGCAGGCTTCGCACTGACGTACTATAATCTGTACTATTTACTCCTTTTTTGTCAAATTTCTGACACTAAAAGCTACTTTTTTACAAATTACATTAGTTTCAATCCTCTAATAATTAAAAAAAAAATTATTCTCAATCAATTTTTTGTGATTCGAAAATGAAAATTTATAATTGTTATTGAAAATTCTTTTAAACAATTGTAAATTGAAGAATGTTCGCAATATTTTTAAAAGATTAAATTACCATGTATTGATGCGCAAAACTCCAAGGATTAATTTAAAAAAAAACAAATCAGTAATCTCCAATATTATAGAAATTGTGTAGAATTTTGTGCCAAAATGCAGCCGAAAATCGACTTTTAATCTGAAAAATGCGATTGAAAGCGTGAAGTTTCTAACAAAACAAGAGAAGATCTTATTTATATATTCATTTGCAATTTTATTTTTCCTGGAACTCGAGTCGATTTTCGTCTGCATTTTGGCATTAAAATAATTTTTTTGCCAATAAATTTATATTCTTAATTTTATTACAATTTTTATACTCACTTTTTAATTTTTCTATAGTTATTAATATAATCTTTCTACAATTTTTCTATAATTTTTCTATAGAATAATGCAATTTGTAATTGTTTTTGTTCAAAATTTTGAGATAAGCTCAAAGAACTGATAAAAAAAGCGATTTAAAATAAAGAAATGGCAATTTTTTGCTATGACACTACAATACAGTATTTCCATATATTTATACACTCGGATCTCGCATTTGAAGTCAGAATTATTCTAATGGCTCAAAATTTTGAGACACACAAGAAAATCTGTTAAGTTACAAAAATTAAAGTCAAGAAACTCTACTTTTCTTGCTAGTACACTACATTAGTATATTCTCATGTTTTTACATCTGCTTCTAAATTCAAAGTTAAAATTATTAAATTGGCTCAAAATTTTAAGTTAAATCCAAAAATGCTCAAAATTTAATATAATGCAAAAGAGTTCATTTTTTTGGTATTCGGTAGTGTATTCTCATGAATTTTATATACGCTGAATACAAATTCGAAGTTAGAATTATCAGAATGACATAAAATTTTTTAGAACTCAAACCCTGGTTACAGGTACAAGCATGCATGTTTTTGAGCACTTTTAATGAAATCCAAAATTTTGAGCCACTTTGAAAATTCTGACTTTGGAATCACAGTGAAAAAATACATGGGAATACACTAGTGTAGTGTCATAGCAAAAAATTTCCTTTATTCATATTAAATTACATTTTTATCAGTTTTTTGAGTATATCTCAAAATTTTGAGCAAATCAGTCATAAATATACTTTTGCAATGTCACATAAAAAATGTTTCATTTTCGTCATTCTAATTCGGTTTTTTGAGTCGTTTTTTGAGTTTAGCTCATAATTTTGAGCACATCTGTCAATGCTGACTTCGAATCCGGATTCAGCGGGAAAAAATACATGGAAATATGCTATTGTCATATCACAAAAATTTTTTTTAATTTTTTTGGTTCAAATTCGTGTTTTGAGTCGTTTTTTGAGTATAACTAAAAAAATAACCAATTTGAGCATTCGGACTTCAGATTCGGATTCAGCGGCCAAAAATACATGGGAATATACTACTGTAGTGTCTCGGCCACGACACTTTTTTTGTTTGTGTGCCTGTGTAATTAACAACATATAATATGGCGCAACAATTGTGGGTTCAAAAATTGAATCAGAGATTCCATTTGAATCAATTTAGGGGGTCCCAAGTGGAAATCATTACCAATGTTTACAATGTTAATGATGGACTTTTTGTCCTGCCAACGGGAGGTGGCAAATCTCTGTTTTCAATTTCCCACATATATATGGAAAATTATAATGCAGCTGATGATGTAATTGCTTTTACTAAAACAGCAATTATCATCTCTCCATTGATGTCTTTAATAGAAGATCAGGATAATTATTTACAAGAGTTGGGCTTAAGAGATGTTTAATTTAAAAAAAAAATAAATAAAAATACATTATATTTTACAATAAAAAAAATTTAAACAACATGAAAATTAATTAAAAATAAAAAAAAAAGAAAATACATTGGAACCACGATTATCTGAACGTTTAACCTAGGCAAGGCCGATTTCGAATAATCGAAAATTCTGATAATAGAGATTTTAATTTTATTATATAATTAAAGTAAAAAAATCGATAATTGAATTATATATATATTTCATTTAATTAATTTCTTAAATATACATAAGTATATATATGTAAATATATATTAATTCATAATAATATATTAATAAAACATTGAATTTTGAATTTTTAAAATATTTTTTTAACATAAAATTTTGTTATTTTCCTTTAACCACTTCACTGGCGGGGCGTTCCAAATGGCGTTCCACGCGCCGAGGCCCAGACTGGCAAAAACACCGAAATGGCGTTCCTAATAAAACTTTATTTTTAAAGAGTGTACACTACTTTTTACTACTACAAAGCAATATTTCTATAGTTTAGACATCAGGGAACAAGATTATCACAATGAAAATTTCAGTTTTTGAGATTTTCAATGTTTCTTTGAACGTTGAAATAGTCGATTTTTAACACTTTTTAACAAATGGCGTTCCACTTTTGTTATTATTAATAATTATTAAATTTTATTTATTAATTATTTATATTTATTTTTTACTTATTACATTATTATATTATAATGTTTTGTATGTAAATATATTTTTTAAATAAAAAATATGAGTTTTACTGTGTAAAAATTGAAAAAAAGTGGAACGCCATTTGGTGAAAAGTGGTAAAAATTGACTATTTCATTGTTTGAAAAAACATTGAAAATCCCAAAAACTGAAATTTTTATTGTGATAATCTTGTTCCATGATGTCTAAACTATAGAAATATTGCTTTGTATAAGTTAAAAGTAGTGTACACTCTTTAAAAATAATGTTTTATTAGGAACGCCATTTCGGTTTTTTTGACAGTCTGGGCCTCGGCGCGTGGAACGCCATTTGGAACGCCCCGCCAGTGAAGTGGTTAAAAGAAGATTATTAGGGTGGGCCAAAATAAAATTTGGATAATAGAAGTTTAAATAAAATGATTTTCTGTTCAGATAATAGAGGATTCGGATAATCGAGGTTCCATTGTATTTTCTTTTTTTTTTAAAAATAAAAAAAAATTACAACTACAATTTATTTTTAATTATCATTAATTGTTTTTTTAATAAAAAAAACAATTAAAATTTTTACAAAAATTTTCATTACAATCTTTTTTTTTATTTTTAGTTTCGCACGCTGAAATTAACGGGCGACAATCAACAATCCGACACTTTGTTAGTGAATAATTCTCTGAGGAACATCAAATCAACAGAATTGATTTTATTTTCATCACACCAGAGAAATTATCCAATAACGAAACAGTGTTGAAACAATTGCGGAAGGCACATGTCTGGAGAAAATTATCGCGTGTTATCATTAATGAATTTCACTGCATAATGGATTGGGGATGTACGTTTAGAGATTCTTATCTTAATTTAAGAAAATTGAAAAACTTGTTTCCCCAAATCCAAATTTGCGGATTTTCAGCAACAATAACACGCAATGAAATTCCCCAATTGCAAAATATATTGAGACTCGACCAAAATTGCATAGTGTAAGTTTATTTTTATTATTAATTTTTTAATTTAAAAATTAGATAAAAAAACTAATTTAATTAAAAAAAAATTTATAAAAATAATTTTTCAACATTTAAAAAAAAAATTAAAATTAAATTTTATAACGTTATCGAGATATATGGAGGCAATTTTTTTTGTAAATTTCATCAACATTCAATTAACAACAAGAATAATAAAAGGTAAAAAAAAATTTTATAAAAATAATTTTTCAACATTTTTAAAAAAAAAATAAAAAAAATTTTTTTTTCAAAAATTTGATATTAACAATGAAAATTATAAAATTGTAGTAAAATAAAAAAATTAAAAAAATTTTTTTTTTAATATTTCCAGATTATTTGCAGATTTGTTTAGGGAGAATTTAAAATATTCGCTAAACAATATCAAAAAAGAGAACCGAGGGACAGAAATAATTCGATTGATGCGAGATAGATATAATAATGAGGAATCGGGTATTATTTATTGTGGAACAATTGAAGATACCGTACTATATCGTCAATTCCTAAGAAATAATGGCTATTCGTGTGAAGTATATCATGCAAGATTGCCGACACAAGATAAGAAGACAATTTTCCTTGCTTGGAAGGAAAATCGTATTCAAGTTTTGTGCGCGACAATAGCATTAGGTATGGGTATTGATAAACCAAACACTCGATTTGTTATCAATACGACAATTTCCAATTCTTTGGCAAATTATTGTCAAGAATCGGGAAGAGTTGGTCGCGATAACATTCCGAGTGATTGCATTTTATTTTATCACTACTAGGATGTCTTCACAAAAATGAAATTATTTATTAAGGATCATACAACAACAACAACAACAGCCAATGATTATTGAGGAGGATGATAATCATATTGGAAATGAGGAGTTGCCCATAAATGTAAGTTTTAAATTTAAAATTTAAAAACAAATTTTTAAAATTAAAAAAAAAAATAAAATAAAATTTAAATATCCAACTTATATTTATATTATTATTATGTTATTATTTTTAATATTATTATTTGTTTTTGTAAATTGTTTTTTTTAATTGTTTTTAAATTGTTGTTTTATTACTTTGAAATTAATATAAAAAGATTAAATATCTATATGTTTATTTTATTAATAATTAAAATTTTCAATTTTAATATGATAATTATTATTTTTAAAGTGTGTGTGTTTGTATTTTTGTTTTTAACAAAATATTTATCAAATTATTTATTATGGGAGCGTTCACAAATTACGTAACGCTAATTTTTGAAAATTTTGACCCCTCCTCCCCCCATGTAACACACTGTTACATACATTAGCGCCATTTTTTCTGCTGTACATAACAAATAGCTAGACCCCCCTCCCCTTTATAATGTTACGTAATTTGTGAACGCTCCCTTATTAATAAAAATGTCATCATTCAATAATTATAAAATTTTAATTTTGTTTCAGATTTTTCAATTTTCAATCTTTAATTTTCCATTCCTTTTCTAATTCGTTTTTCCATTTTTTTTTCGAATAATTATGCCTCCTAAAAAAATTAAATCTTTAATAACAACTGTTAATAATGAGGAATATTTAGAATTTTTAAAATTATTCAAAAGTGAGGAGAAGAAGAAGGAAATAAAATTAAGAGACGAAGCAGAGAAGATGGAAATGAGAAAAAAATTAAAAAAGAGGATGTCAAGAAGGATGATAATGATATTTATTGTTTTGATGAAATTGAAAATGAAATAAATATGTCAGATAATTTAAAAGAAGATGAAGAAGAAGAAATTAAAATTAGAAGAGAGGAAGAAGCAGAAAAAGAAGATCATGAATTAAATAGAAAATTTAATGAGATGATGATGATAATTGATGATGATGATATTAAAATGTAATATTATTTTTGCTTATAATAATGTTATAAAAGTTTTTTTTGTTGTGTATGTGTGTTTAATATTAATTGAAGGATAGTATTGTTTTATTTTGATTATTATAAATAATAATAACAATTTTATTTTATATATATTTAAAACTTTGATGTGTGTTTCTAAAATTTTTTTTTTTGCCTTTTTAATTTGTGTTCCGCGTTTTTCTTTCTTTTTGTGCTTTGCTTTGCTTTTTGTTTAGAATATTTTCAATGTTTATATTTTTTTCAAATACACATTCATCACATATAAACAGACACATTTCATCATATTTGCGCACTGAATAGAGGGAAATTTCTCTCTCTCTCTTTCTTTCTGTCATTTTATTTTTGTTGATTGTGAAATATCATTATTTCACTATTTATTAATATTCAAGCAGTGAATGTAAGTAAAAATTTATACTATTATAATTTTTTTTTCTTTTTTGCTATTTATTAATAATAATTAATTATTATTTTTTTAATATTAATATATATATATATATATATCTGTTTTTTTATTTTTGTTTAATTGTCCAAATTTTCAAGATATAAATTTTTAAAATTTTGGACTTGTAATTGTAGACCTATATGGGCAAATCTAAAAAACATGCTCACTTCGACATAAAAAGGAAAAATTTTTTAATTTGTGAGCACTCATGCATTGTTTATATCATTTTACTCATAATTATTCAATAAATCAGAAAATATCAATGTAATTAATATTCATAAATTGATTCAAAAGTTAGACGGAAAACAAACTTTCGGGTATTCTATATCACAGTTACAAACGACCTGACTTGTGAAATATTAAACAAGAAATAAACAAAATTCAAATTATACTATTTTTTATTAATATTATAAATTTAATTAATTATCATTTATAAAAATTAACTTTAACATTTTCTGCTCAGTTATTCCATATAAGTAACAAAAAATAATCGATTCTCTCATTCTATCCCGTTTGAGGATTTTTAAATCTAGCGAAATTATTAATAAATACATGGCAACAGTAAATACTAACCAAGAAAAAAAAGTATTTTTAAATATAATAAAAATATAAAGGATAATATTAAATTACCTGAAGACAATACGGTTTCTTTACTTTTGACGTTAATGAATAGGTTACAATTGACAATTAGTATGAACTTCGTCAATTACAAAAAACATAAATGTTAGTTAATTTTAAAATCATAGCTTTGCACCAACTTTAAAATACATACATGAAAAACGACAAGATGCAATAAATCACGATTTTTATACATTCCTAATAAAAACTTTTTGAAGCATTTTACAGGTATATATAAAAATGATAAATCTATCAGTTACAAAAGAAATTATGTAGTTTTGAATTATTTTGTAAGTGTGCCTTCAAATAAGGTGTCCTTTAAATAAATATTACACTCCACCTTTCAGAATATTTTACCATTAAAGGTCAATTTATTTTAAAGGCACACGTTTTGTTAACATACCAAATTGTTAGCAATCGTTTGTCAAATACAATGTGTACTTAGAAATTTTTAAAAATTAAATGCTTCAAAAATTACATGCAAAAAAACTAAAATAATTTATTGTGGTTGAAATTAGAGTCACCCCTTATTAAATACTCACCATTTCGCTATTTTTTGTTGCACACTTTTCTCACTTAGTATATTTGAAATGAATAAATAAGAAATAATAATACACAAAATATCAGATTAATACATAAATTGCTTCAAAAGTTATTTTCAGTTCAATCTTCCATCTCCTAAAAATCACCGCCAAATTTTTGAGTTTTTCTATTATTCTCTGACTTTTAAGTCGTGTAACACATAAATTATTCAATTAACTACTCCAAACTTTTTCTAAGGCATTGAGTAGTACAACATGTATTTTATCCAGAAGGAATTAGGTTTGTTGTAGGGCATACGTACATAAAAAGCAAAGTCACATAAAAGTTGAATGTTTTTTAGATTTACCCATAAAAAAAAATAAGGAACATTAAAAAAATAAAAATAAAAAAAAATTAAAAAAAAATAAGGAAAAAAAATAAATAAAAAAAAAATAAATAAATAAATAAGAGGAAAGAGAAAAGAAAAAAAAAAATTGAAAAAAAAATTTTATTTTTTTTGATGAAACAACATTTTTTTAAATAATTAGTAATTTCATTCAAAAGTTTGAAAAATTCTCTACTAAAAACACGTATACAACTTTAAAATCCATTGATATGGGTAAAAAATATTGCCATTTGAAAATTGTACTGAAAAAAACTGAGCCCCTGATAACATGGCAACCACGCATTACACAGACCTAAAAACCTACTATACATATTTGTTTTTATGTATACTTTAACATAATTCATTTCCAAAAAGAACATTTTTTAGGGTGGCTTTTATGTTAGAGACTCATGCCTCATATATATTATTGAGTGTATATGAGCGACTTCACGTCAAGTGATGCACCGTCTTACGGTGCAATGTTTATTTTGATAATTTTTTACTCTTAAACAATTAGACATAAAAATTTGTCCTTTTAGTAAAAAACCTCAGCTTTCATTTAAAAAAAAATCGTATCCTTCCCGCCAAAAAATTAAAATTTATTTTTAATTTTGATTTTCTTTGGTCAAAAATTTTTTTTTTTAAAATGCTTATTTCTAATCGAAAGAGCATGAAAAACCTTTCGAAGCTGTACTCGGAAAAATTTTTATGTCTAATTGTTTAAGAGTAAAAAATTATCAAAATAAGCATTGTGCCGAAAACCTCAAAACTTTCACCCTCTCCCCCTCAAAAAATATTGGACTAGATAAAAAAATATTTTTACACTAAATCACTATCCACTAATACTATAAGATCCCAAAGTTTAGGCAAAAAAAGTTTAGAAGTTTAGAAAAATTTTTGTCCACCTTGATCAATTGACATGGAATCGCTCATATAGGGCGAAATTTTTGAAGTGGACCTCCTTAAAAAAAAAGTTGTGGGATTGATTTGATATTTCGGTAATTTGTTCTCCTATATAAAAGTAACAAATTCCCAAAATATTAAAATATTTGAAAAAAATGTAGAAAGTAGGGAGGGTAAAACTTTCACATTTTAGAGAACATTGACATGTTGAAATCCCTATAAGTTGGATAAAACTTTATGGATATTAATTTGTGAATAACGGATTTTAAAGCATTTTTCATGTACTTTCTGATGCTTTCAATAAAATTTTCAAAAATATTTGCATAATTCCTATTTTATAATCACAATTTTTGTAAAAAATTTTCTTATTCTTTTTGGAAGAAAAAACCAAAAGCATAAAACTTTCAAAATTATTTATTATTTTTTTGTACTCACATGAAAATTTTTAGTATGGAATATTACTTAAATTCACCATAAATATTTCTTTATATTTATTTATTTCTATTAGAAATTTATTATTAAATCTTTCTTCGTGACAATTAAGTAAAAAAGTATTTTTCGGCTAGTAATAGTGCAATAATTTTTAATTTTAATTAATTTTTAAAACAGGTTATTCTAAATTCTTTTCAGTAACAGTAATGCAGGCATTATTGTATAATGACAGTCTCAACCCTGAAGAATGCAGAGAGCTATTACTGAATTACTTACAGCGGTTCCTCATGTAGGCGAAGTCGCACTGTCGTTGCGAGCGCCGTACCCCCACCACTAGTATCTATCGGCTAACTCCAGGGGTTCTCCACATTGTATCAGAGAGATAATGCAATAGGGGAAATAATATAAAGCTAATTGTTTTTTCTTTTAAATGTAAAAAAAAATTTTAATTAATTTAAAATTAATTTCATTCAAATTTAACTAAATCAAAGTTTTCAAGAAATTAATTTTTTTAATTTTAATTTATTTACATTTAAATTAAATTTTAATTTTTAAAAATGATTCACATTTTTTTTTAAATATCTCTAAAAACCCCAAATTTTCCAGTAATGTTTTTTAATTAGTTAATATTATGCAATTTTCAGCAATTTCTTTATTGTATCAAATTTTTTTTAAATATATATTTAAACTAGCAAATTATTATAGCAAATTTCGCGGAACGTGATTTAGGATGTATTATTATTATGCGAATTACAAAATTTTTTATTTTTAAAAAAGAATTCTTGAATAATTTCGTATTCAAACTTTAAAAAATCTCAATTCTTAACTAATTTACTAATAATTTAAATTCAAAAATATTAATAAAATTGTTCGGAAGATTTTAATTATTTTTATAAATAATAACATGCTTCGTAATAATTCAATTATTTATATAAATAATAACATTCTTCATAAGAATTAATTATTTTTAAACAAAATTTTAATAAATCCTTCAAAACAGTTCAATTACACAGGTCAACAAAAAAAGACTAACATTTTTTTTATGAGATATAGGAATGGTTTCCGATGTATTTTTGGACGCTGAATACGATCCCGACTTCCAAAATTGCCCATCACGTCAGGATTTTGAGAAAAATGGGGGTAAAGACCCCAAAAACGCTTTTTTGAGGATTTTCAACATTTTTTTTTCTCTTTAACCTGACGTGCTAGAGACTTCCACAAGGTCTTAAATTAAAGCTTGTAATGTGCACTACAAGACCGATATCCATAAAATAACAAAAAAAATTAAGATTTTTTTAAAAAATGGGGTTGAAGACACTAAAAAATGTGTGTTTTTGGATTGCTTTAATAGACTTCTTGCAATTGCTTGGATTCGATTGAAAATGGTTACTTAGGGTTTTTGGGGTCGCTGATTACAAATCCGATATTAGTTTTCAAACATTCAAAATGGCGAATTCGTAATCAGCGATCCCAAAAACCCTGAAGTAACAAACTTTTAAGCGAATCCAAGAAATTCTTAATTTTTATATCTGCCATCTTGGTTCCGACATTTTAAATTTTTAAAAACTAATTTTGGATTCGTAATCTACGACTCCAAAAACCCCGAGTAACAAATTTTAAGCGAATCCAAGCAATAGCATGAAGTCTATTAAAGCAATCGAAAAACCCACCTTTTTGGTGCCTTCAACCCCATTTTTTAAAAAAACTTCTAATTTTTTTTTATTTTATTGATATGGGTCTTCTAGTGCACATTACAAGCTTTAATTTAAGACCTTGTAGAAGTCTCTAGCACGTCAGGTTAAAGAGAAAAAAAATGTTGAAAATCCTCAAAAAAGCGTTTTTGGGGTCTTTACCCCCACTTTTCTCAAAATCCTGACGTGATGGGCAATTTTGGAAGTCGGGATCGTGTTCAGCGTCCAAAAATACATCGGAAACCATTCCGATATCTCATAAAAAAAAGTTAGTCTTTTTTTGTTGACCTGTGTTATATTTTTAAATAGTAAAATCTTTGCATAAAGTCAATTTTCCTAAATAATAAAATTCTTCGAAGGAATTTTATTAATATTAAATTTTTTACCGTAATAAAGCGATTATTAATCAAGATACTAATTAGAAGAATTTCAATTTAATTTTTTTTATTTTACTTTCACTTTAAATTTAACAGTTATGTTAAAATAATTGTAGAAGTTTTAAAAAATGCTGGTAATACTAAAATATTTTAAAAATTTATATATATATTTGTTAAAAGGTGGAACAAAACTTAATTTTATTCTACACACAAGTAGTTATTCCTTTTCAATAACATCCATAATTTTGTTGAATTTTTTAAATTTTTGATCAATAGGCAAATTTTTAAATGCAGAAATAATAATTTTTTCGTAACCAGATAATTTCTCATCAATATTCTGTTGTTGTACTTGAACAATTTCATCAAGCATTGATTTTATATTTTCGCCGCATTGTAGAATATGGTCTGGTAATTCATCATCTTGATTTTGAAAATGTTTGGCGGTTGGTTCTTCTTCGCCGTCATTAATATTAAAAACCTTCTCAACATCATCATCAACATCGACAATATCATCATCCTGACTATCGACTATTTCTTCTTCAGTTTCATATTCCGTTGCATCATGTGCATAAGAATTGTTTGATGGGAAGTCCCAACAGCTTCTTGTTCTGGAACAAGAAGAATTAACATTATTCCAATAAGTATATATTTTATTTTGAGAAAAGTTAAATGAAAAAACATTTTAATACTTTTTTTCGCTAAAAGTACATAAATTATTTATTTAATTAAAAATTTAAATTACTTGCTTGTAATGATTCACATATTTGCATAGAAACGTCATTGAATTATAATATTCAAAATTATTTTCTTCTTCTTCTTCTTTTGCCTCTGAACCACTTGGAACATATTTATATTTTCTTTTGTTTTCCTTCATGAACAACTTTTTCAGAGAATACCATCTGGATCGAATTGTGTTCTCTAAAGAATAAATAATGTTTGTAAATATTCAAAAATATAAAAATAATGTGGAATAAGCAGAAAACAATAAATAATAAGTAGTCATAATTGAATAAAAAATACATTTTATGCAGAAATATTTATACTTTAATTTTACTTTTATGGCATTTATATCATATTAATTAAAATTTATTTATTTATTCACATTCAATAAAGTTCCTTTTTTTATTTGATATATTTATTTAAATTTAAGGTTATGTATTATAGGTTAATATTTTCTTAACTCTAAATGAAAATAACTTACCATTTTCAATTTCTCCAAATTTTTGTTCATATAATTTTGATATTGTTTTCCACGCGTGTTGTTTTTCACATTGTTTTTATAATCTTTACAATATTTATTAAATATACAAGGGTATTCCTTGACAGAGCTGATTCTTGAGATTTTCCCCCAAAGAATGGGGGGTCGGTTTCGGACCACCCATTTTGAAAAAGTTAAAAACGTAAATTTTCGCTTTTTCTTTAGATCTTTTATTAATGACAATCAGAAACCTCGGCAACCGTCAGAAAACATTAAAGAATAGTTCCTTTACTCAAAAAAATTTTGACGAAGACAAAGAAACAAATTTTTGGCACATTTTTAGCCTTTGCACTTTAGGGGGTCGGTATGGGACCACCCTCCCCTATAAAATATAAATAATTCAAATTTTAAGATTTTACTTTAAGGGCATTTGAACCTTGATGACGTCACAAATGTAATTACTTTTGAATTTTTTAATTAAAAATCGTCGAAAAAATTAAAATATTTAAAAATTTGTTGATAAAATTCTTTATGAGAATTCAATTTTCAGAAACATTTATTTATTCAATGAATTATTTATTTTTTAATTTAAATAATTGTATTTTCATAGAATTTCGTTACAAAATTTTATCTCAGAATTAACTATTATAGTTAAAATTTTAGATAATAATTAAATATTAAAAGCATTATATAGTCTGACTTTTTAGAAATAGAATTTTTAAAATGTTTTAAGGGCATTTGAACCTTGATGACGTCACACATTCTTTGCACAATCTGTAACGTCATCAAGGTTCAAATGCCCTTAAGGGCATTTGAACCTTGATGACGTCACAAATGTAAAATTTTGACATTGAATTTTGCCAGACGTATAATTTTTACAATTATTAATATTTTATGTTGAAAATTGGCAGAGATGTTTAGAATAACATACTTTTGGGGTGATGGGAGTTTGTTTTAAAAAATTTTGCAAAAAAAAGTTTTTTTAAACAAATTAAAAATTGCACATAGTGAACGTGCATAGTAGCCTACCGTCAGGCGCCCCAGTCTCATGTGGTGAGCATTTTGCATGTTTTTGAAATTGTAGTCCTATAAATGAATAATAAAAAAAAAGAAAATTTTTATATTTGAATAATTATTTATTGGATTTAGTGTAAATAAAGAAATTAAACATTTATGTATATATTGAAAAATTAAATGGAAAATATGTACATATGTGTATATATAAATTGTCTATTTGTAAAGTTGAAATTTTTGTTGTAAAAGAATTATTTATTTAATTTATGTTACATTTTTTATAAATTACATGAAAGTAAATAATAAAAAAAAATATGGCAAAATGAGTCGCATACATATGAATATATAGGCTGCGCGGTGTTTATTTATATAATTCAAATTGTGCATTGTAAATTATAGATATTTCAATTGTAAATATCTACAAATATTTTACATTTTTTTGCACATTGCTGATTTCATTTTTTATTATTGCATGAATTATAGAATAAAATTTGTTTATAAAAATAATGTTACTCTTTTTATATAAATCACAATGCAGGTAAGTAAAAAGATAATATTTATAAAGATTTATATATATGGGACGTTCCACGTCAACAGAAACAGAGCTGTGGCCAAAAATTGGCGCAATGAAAAAAAACGTTCAAGGGCTTAAAAAATTCGTACACTCGTGTACTTTCAATAACAGGTGGGCGTTTTTGAAAATTCAATATGGCGGCCTAATTACAAGCGAAGAAAGTCAACAAAATCACAAACCGACAAATAATATCATTAATAGAAATTGCAAAATTCAAGAAAAAAAATTGAACGAAACTTTTTTAAACGTTTCAGGGGTCGCTTAATACAAATCTGAAGTCAGATTTTGATTAGAATTAAAAGATTAAAAATGGCGGAAGCAAAATGGTGGACAAATTTTAAAACTCTTTAAAATCGCTCGAAAATGGTTACTTGGGGGTTTTAAGCGTTACTGATTACAAATATGACCTTAGTTTTTAAAAATTCAAAATGGCGGATCCAATATGGCGGACATTTTTTCGAGAATTCATTGAATTCGTTCAAAATTTTTCCTTTGGGGGTTTTCTAGGAAGCAAAATACGAATCTGAAATCAGATCATCATAATTCAAAATGGCGGATCCAATATGGCGGACAGTTTTTCGAGAATTCATTGAATTCGTTCAAAATTTGTCCTTTGGGGGTTTTCTAGGTAGCAGAATACGAATCTGACATTAGATCATCATAATTCAAAATGGCGGATCCAATATGGCAGACAGTTTTTCCAAAATTCATCGATTTCGTTAAAAACTTGTCTTTTGGGGGTTTTCTAGGTTGCTGAATACGAATCTGATATCAGACCATCAAGATAAATGTTAATTTAATATTTTTATTAAATAAAATTCTGTAAAAATTCCAAACTATTTTGTAATTTCTTTAATCTGTGTTCATTTATAAACTTGAAGAAATTGCACAATAGCACAGGTCAGGAAAATCAGGGAAAAGTCAGGGATTTTTATAAAAAGTACGAAAAAAAATTAAATTTTTAGAATTTTTAAGAAAATTCTTAATTTTTTGGTGTCTTTTTTATTTGCCTCATAAATTATGTAACTACCGCGAATTTTAATATAAAAACCTTCAATTTTTTCAATTTCTGAAAAAAATTAATTTTTTAATAGGTAGGTATTATTTAAATATTTTAAAAGTTTTAACGCAATTATCTTGATAAATATCAAAATTCTTCACAAAAATCCAATTATTTTGTGGAATGTTGAGAAATTCTTTGCAAAATTCAATTATTTTCATAAATAACAATATTCATCACAAGAATTACATTATTTTCAAAAGCAATAAAATTCAATTTCAGTAAAATTTTAATTAAATTCCGTAAAAGAAATTAATTATTTTCAAAAGTTGTTAATAAAATTCTCGTAGAATTGTTTTAATAAAAATTGATTTAAAAGTGAATTTCGGTGAAAATTTTGAATAATTTAACATTAAAAATATTATTGCGTGATTTTTTAGAAATAATTGAATTTAATGATGAATATAATTTGGAGGAAATTAAAATAAATCTTAATTTCTTTGGAAAAATAATAATGATTAATTATTTATCCAAAAAAGAAGTTATAGTTGTTTTCGAATAATTTTAGAATTAAAGAAATTGGTAAATAAATGAATTAAATATTTTTTTAAACAAGCCGTTCAAAAAACAATACACTGTCGCAAATAATCAATTCCTTGAATGAAAAAACAAAATACTGCTTGTTATTACCGATCGTGTTTTTTTCAAGTTGCTTCTGTCAAAGTTATGTTTTCATAATATATCTTTTTAAACGCTTACGAGTAAAAAGTGTATTATATTTCGCAAATTTTCTCAAAAGTTGTTCAAACTATTCTTAAATCGTTGATAAAGTAAGTACGTTTACTGCTTATTTATTTCTTCTATATTATCGTATTTTATTAAAAATAAAAAATTCGAGTTTATCAATAAAATTTCGTTTTAGTTTGATCTTGTTCTGACTTTTTGTTTTGAGTTGAATATTTTATTGTTCATTTTTGAAGAAATATTTGATTTTCGTTTAATATTGAATGTTATTGTTTAGCTTTTTGTGATTGTTTTGTTAATTTGTTTAATATAGTAGAAACTGTAAATTACGTAATAGGAATTATGCCTTCGAGAAAACAAAACTCTAAAAAAACAACCTTTCATACAGATAGATGTTCAAATTCTTTGGGAATTGATGGACATAGAGGAAAGGAATTACGAAATATGACTAAAGCAATGATTGAACAATTTATATTTATATTTAGCGAAAATAACAAGTCAGCTCCTACTATGAGCTCAAAAACTTCAGATGAAGTCATTTCTGAAGAGGTAAATGTCTCATCCGATAGTGAAACAGATTCACCTCCCCTGAAAAAAATGCATTTCTCTAGAGAACAGGAGTTAGAGGAGTTGTTAAATGGATTGAAAGAGAAATTTACAAGTTTACCTACCAATGATCCGCATCGAATAAGCATTCTTACAATTGCTCCTGAATGTTGGTCTTTGCGTAAGGTAGCAGAAGAATTTGGAACGAACGTTAGCATAGTTAAAAAAGCAAGGGATTTGAAAAAAACGGAAGGTATTTTGGCAATGCCAACTATGAAAGTGGGAAAAAAGTTATCTACTACTACGATTGATAAAGTCATTGAATTTTTCGAAAGTGACGTCAATAGTAGAGTTATGGCGAATAAAAAAGATGCTGTTACGGTCAAAATAAATGGAGAGAAGCAAAGAGTACAGAAACGTTTATTGCTAAGCGATGTCAGCAATTTACACGCAGAATTTTTAAAATTAAATCCGGAGTATCCTATTAGTTTCAGCAAATTTGCAGAACTGAGACCAAAGTGGTGCGTATTCGCAGGAGCAAGAGGCACACATACAGTTTGTGTCTGCACAATTCATGAAAATTTCGAAACTATGATCGATGCGTCAAATCTTCCAACACTTACAAAAGATACGGATTATCCTATACGAGGTTATAAAGATTGCTTTAAATTTGTAATGTGTGAGAGTCAGCAACCAGCTTGTTATTTAAATGATTGTTCATCTTGTCCAAATTTTGATCGCTTCGCGACCTATGTTACTGAAATTTTTGAGGAAAACGATATTGAGAAGATCATTTATAGCACATGGAAAGCAACGGATCGCTGCACCTTAAAAAAAGAGTGTCTTGATGTTGAAGACTTCGTTATAGAATTGTGTAATCATTTAAAACAATTAATACCACATCATTTTATATCGAAAAATCAGGCGGATTATTTTACTCAACGAAAAATTGATTTGGCAGAAGATGAAGTTTTGGTACAAATGGACTTTTCGGAAAATTACGCGTATGTTGCTCAGGATGCTGCACAGGCTTTCCACTATAATAATAGTCAATGCACAGTGCATCCAGCAATTTTTTATTATAAGAGTGGAACAGAATTAAAACATAGCAGTTTAATTGCTTTATCTGAAAGCACAACTCACGACACTGCCGCCGTTTATATTCTGCAAGAATTTTTAATTCCAGAAATTAAAAAGGTTGTTCCTCATGTGAAAAAAATCATCTATGACACGGATGGTGCTAAGCAGCATTACAAGAATAGATTTCAGATGTGTAATCTTGTACACCATGAGGAAGATTTTCAAATCAATGCTGAATGGCACACACATGCAACAGCTCATGGTAAAGGAGCTTGCGATGGTTTAGGAGCGACTTTTAAAAGAGAAGCTACACGTGCAAGTTTGCAGGCAAAAAAAAACGAAGCAATCTTAACAGTTGAAGCTCTTTTAATATGGGCTAAAGCAAAATTCGATGGAATAAAAATTGTTTATTATAGCGCAGTGAAGCATAAGCAAGTTCAAAGACACCTTGCCAAAAGATTTTCTAATGCTAAAGCAGTTAAGTATATACAAAACGCGCATGGGTTCATAGTTAATTCAAGAAAAACTTTAACTGTTTTACGGTACTCAAACGCAACCACACCTTTGAGCGTAATGCATTATTCAGGGTTTTAAAATTAATCAGACAATTTGAATTTTCTATTTTCAAATAAATATTTGTAAAAAGCAATCTTAAAAATCTTGAAAGACAATTTATAGTCCAGTTGGCTAAATTTTTATAAAACTTCTCAACCATTTTTGATTTAATATTTCTAATTTTTTGAATTCGACTACATATTATTTTAGTATTTTAGCAGAAAACCCATGAATCAGTACTCAGCAACATACAAAAACCCTAAAAGAAATTTTCCGAACAAATTTGATAAATTTTTAATAAAATCGACAGCCATATTGGATCCGCCATTTTGAATTATGATGATCTAATGTCAGATTCGTATTCTGCTTCCTAGAAAACCCCCAAAGGAAAAATTTTGAACGAATTCAATGAATTCTCGAAAAAATGTCCGCCATATTGGATCCGCCATTTTGAATTTTTAAAAACTAAGGTCATATTTGTAATCAGTAACGCTTAAAACCCCCAAGTAACCATTTTCGAGGGATTTTAAAGAGTTTTAAAATTTGTCCACCATTTTGCTTCCGCCATTTTTAATCTTTTAATTCTAATCAAAATCTGACTTCAGATTTGTATTAAGCGACCCCTGAAACGTTTAAAAAAGTTTCGTTCAATTTTTTTTCTTGAATTTTGCAATTTCTATTAATGATATTATTTGTCGGTTTGTGATTTTGTTGACTTTCTTCGCTTGTAATTAGGCCGCCATATTGAATTTTCAAAAACGCCCACCTGTTATTGAAAGTACACGAGTGTACGAATTTTTTAAGCCCTTGAACGTTTTTTTTCATTGCGCCAATTTTTGGCCACAGCTCTGTTTCTGTTGACGTGGAACGTCCCATATATATATATATATATATATAGAAAAATTGAAGGTTATGTAGTTATTTTACAATTACATTTATTCCTTTTATTATACTTTATTATTACACACGAAAAATTTTCGTGTTGTTTACATATGTATTGTTTTACATATTTCTAAATGAATAAAGTAGACATACATTTATAAAAACTAAAACTATACTATTCATAAAAGTTTATAATAATAAAAAGTTTAAATCAATCTATAAGTATAATTTTAATTGGCGTCAGCTGGTGCCCCCTGTGTATTTTCTAGATACTCACAGAAGCTCTAACTTGATTATAATTATATATTTACCATTATAAGAAAATAAAAAAGAGCCTTTTGTGGACATAGCCTAAAGATCAATTCACAATAGAATGTAATTACGAACAGATAAAATGAACTTTCAATTTTTTTTGCATGTTATATTTATGTATGTACATTAAAAAAAATAATTAATTCAAAATTTTTAAACTAATTTATACGGAAATTTGTATACTGTAAAATTGTATATAATTTGTATTTTTGTTTTTTTTGTTGTAATGGATTTTCTACAATAGCTTGCATAAATGTTTTCTGTAAATTAGTAAAAATAATATAAATTTATATGCAGAATATGAATTTTCTTTGAATCAGACAAAACAAATGCATTTGCAAAATATTGCAGAAACACCTTTACAGCAAAATATGAGAATGCTGCCCACGTGAGCCGAAAGCAGAAAAGTTGGTACTATACTCACAAATTTTTCCTTTCCGTTTTTAAACTTTCTGTTAATATGGGACTACACGCTGAACACGATTTTGATATCCTTATAGAACAGAATTCAAATAAATGTGGACGTCCACATGAAAAGGGCCCATTTTGGCACTATTGGAGTTATCTATATGGGCGTATTCCTGGCAAAATTTGGAAAATTTTGAGTGATGGTCTTAGAACGTTTTTGGTTAAAAATTCGCTGAGTTACGCAATTTCAAAGTTTAGAACGCCAAATCCTCATTTCGAGAAAAACGAAATTAAAGATTGCGATACCAACTAATTGTTGTATCTCTGAGAGTTCTTCTTGGAAGTTATTCAGATAAGAATTGTTTTCAGTTCAGGGTACCTAATAGATTAAAAACCAACAGTTTTAAAATTTTTAAAACCATCCACCCCCCTCTTAATTTTAAAAGTACGAAAAATCGACAATATGGGCCCTTTTCTAAAAAGGACAGTTTTTCTATTAAAAAACCATTTTTTTTACAAGTTTAATGATTAGGTAAAATTTTATTGTATCATTTGAATAAAAAGAATAGATATTAAACTTATTTAAAATTTTTTAACAGTCGCTATTATAAAAAAATTAACGCAATATCCAAATTTTCATTTCGACAATTACGAAAAAAAAGACTCTAACATCAATATCTCTGGTTCTTTTGGGAAGTTATTCAAATAAAAATTGTTTACTGTCCAGGACACCTTAGAGATGAAAAATCAAGAGGATTTAAATTTTTCCACAGCTCCATTTTTAAAATACGGATTACTTTTGCAAATGACTGACAAAATGGGCCCTTTTCATTTTTCTAAAGAATCAATGAAATCAAACAGTTAAATTATCGATAAATTGATGAAAACCGCATGATTTGACTTGTTAAAACATGTAGGATTGATAATAAAAAATAAAAAAAATAAGATTTTGCTCAAAAATTACTAAATTGCGATTATCTCGAAAACTAGAACCGACAATATGGGCCCTCCTTTTCATGTGGACGTCCACAAATATTACTTAATAAATCCATATATAAATTTTAAAACTATTTTATGACAAAGTGAAAGATATAATTTTTTACAAAGAGGATTTAGAATCTAAATTATAAAGAAAATTAATTTTAATTGACAAGATTTTAAAATTTACTACATTTTCTCTAATATAATATATTTTCACTTATCTTCTTCCAAATAGAAGTATTGATATACAAATGTTTTGTCATTATTATTATTATTACTACTTAATTTTAAAGAAATTTGAAAAATTGGTAATTTACCCTCTAATCTAAACCACTTTAAATTTTATCTACAGAATCCAATATTGAGACATAAAAAAATACACATAAGTTATTTTCACAATAAATAAAGATTTTATACCTCCCTCATTCAAATTAGAGATGATTAAAAAAATTATATTAGTAATGACAATAAAATATGAAGGTAATCACAAGATTTGAATTATCAATCTCTCTGAAATTAAAAAGAATATCCCTGACAAACTATATGTTGATAATATGAATAGTCTATTTCTTAAATTTCCCTGACAACATATATTTTTGATATCACTTCCCTGACTTTACACACGTGGCCGCCCTGAAACATTTTGTTTTTACCTTCAGATAACAAGATTCAAAATATTTAAAATAAATTTCATTAATTTACTAAATAATAAACAAAATTTGAAAATTTTACCACTTACCTACTATCAAGTAAGAAATTTACAAAGGGTTTTCGAAATGCAATAATAAATATACATATACCTAAACTTTTTCTCTCCAACAAAACATATTACATAATTATTATCTCGCAATATTTCTTCGCAAGTTCTTTAATAATGTATTGTTATATGTTTGTTGAAGGGACCATCATATTGTATTACAAACGCAACATTGCTAAAAGAAATTCAAATGCACTGCTATATATTAGCACACATTTAAAACTTTTGGCAATGTGGTTGTAATAGCAAATTATAAATAAAATTTTCTTTTATTATACATTCAAAAATTAATAACGAGCTACAGCCTCCTATATATAATATAGCAGTTTACAAACATGTTTAATTAAAAAAGTTATCTGGCGACGAGTATAATTTTTAAAAAATACAATATTTCGATAAATTTTAATGCTGAGGCGTTTCTTTTTGTCAGCTTCTTCGACAAACTCTTCTAATTCCAATTGAAGATTGTTATTCTTGTTTATTTTCTGGAACATATTATGATATACTACATTAACAGTTCAATCAAAATGCCTTTAGAATAAGATTAATATACTATATATCTCAAGATACAATTGTTCCGAAATTAATACACTCAATACTATGTAAATATTAAAAATTAAACATTTAAGAATCAGGTATATTATATTCTCTAAATAAAATCATTTCAAAATTATTTATTTATTCAGAATTAGGAGGTAAAAGTCTTAACTGATACTACTAAAATATTCGTTATTTAAATTCATAAATAACGTCCTTTATTTAAATTTGTTTCTTTCTCATTTCATTTATATTTATATTATTATACTTTGATTTACAAAACATACAAAAAATAGATTATTTTAGGTCACAAAATATCAATTGCTACTGATTATCAGTCTGTACAAATCATATCGATGATGATTATGCTGCAAAAGCAACAGACAGATAAAAATAGACCAATATCTATTTTATGCAGATTTTGGAAGAAATATTGTCGTGTTTTTTATACGATAAATGTTGATTTACGTTCATTGTCTTACGTAATATTTTTTTGTATACAATTATTATTTCAATACATGTTATTCTCTTTGTTCATTTTATATTAAATTTGCTTTAGTTTGCGTATTTTTATTCTTGTTCTTTTTACTTTATGGTTGAATTTACAATGACTTTTCTCAACATTTTTAATATATCATATTATATTATTATTTTATTTTATTTATTTCATGTGGATATTTTAAGAACAAAATTGGTAGTTACATAACTAACAATATTTATCTCAGTTTGGTAATTTATATAAACACATGTAAATTGATGTCTATCATTTAAATTTGTTTCTTTCTCATTTCATTTATATTTATATTATTATACTTTGATTTACAAAACATACAAAAAATAGATTATTTTAGGTCACAAAATATCAACTGCTACTGATAATCAGTCTGTACAAATCAAGGCATGATGATTATGCTGCAAAAGCAACAGATAGATAAAAATAGACCAATATCTATTTTATGCAGATTTTGGAAAAAATATTGTCGTCTTTTTTATACGATAAATGTTGATTTACGTTCATTATCATAGATACTCATCTTTTTTTTTTAATTATTATATCAGTACAAGGTATTTTCACTGCACATTTTATAATTAATTTTTCTTTTATTTTCGTATTATCATTATGCTTTTACGCTTTTTAGACAGTATAAATAATACCACTCCTTTTTTTATAACTATTTACAAATATCTTTTTCAATTGTACTAAATTTACATTGAATTTGGTTTTCTTTTTGTATTATTCGTACTCTTTTATGTTACAGTTTCATTTGAAATGATATTTGTTTAAAACATTTATATATTTTATTTATTTTTTGTACTCTTATGGCATCTGGATATTCAGGATATCCTATGGACAATCATTCAGTATTGGAAATTAGAATACTCCAAACAGGAATATAACAATTTTCTGATACGTTAGAAACTCTATAGAATATCCTGAAATATTCATTTACAAGTAGGGTATAAAAAGGAGTATATTTCTGTCTAATTGAAGTAGAAACTGAACGAGATAAGTGAATCTCATTTTTGTCATTTATATAAACACATGTAAATTGATGTCTTTTATATTAATTTCTTTCTTCTTTATTTCATTTTTATTAATATTTTATTTTGCTTTACAAAACATTTATAAAATAGATTATTTTTGGTCACAAAGTATTTACTGCTACTGATTATCAGTCTGTACAAATCATAGCGATGATGATTATGCTGCAAAAATAACAGATAAATAAATGTAGACCAATAACTATTTTATTTAGATTTTGTAAATAATATCGTGTTTTTTAGACGATAACTTTAGTTTTACTTCAATTGTCTTTGGTACTTTATCTTTTCCATTTTTAATTATTATATCAATACATGATATTTTCAGTGCTCATTTTATATATAAATTTATTTTTGTTTTCGTATCATTATTCTTTCTTTACGTTTTTAGACATTATAAATAATACTAATACTTTTTTATTATTACTTCCAAACATGAATTTCTTCACTCAATTTAAGTTACATTTAATTTTATTGTTGTATTATTTTGTGACGATGTGAATTGTCGTTCTTTATTTTGTCGAAATTCTGAATCGTCATGTCATCTGCCGGAATTATCCCTGAACCGTGATCGTTAATTGGTATGGTAATTTAGAAAGTCAAAACTGCCGTGTGACCCACTATCAGTGGTGAATGTGTGTCGCGCGGCTAGTTAGTAGGAGAGAAAGTGGTAGAGGGCAGAGCCGCTGTCTATTTAGAAAGAGGTAGAGAGAGGAGAGCCAGCGGAACGAGAGAGAAGAAGAGACGAAGAAGCCGAGCACGTGTTGAGAAAAGCGAGAAACAGGTGCCGGTAGTTTTTCGCCGACATTTTTGTAGTCAGTTGGCCTACGAGTGATGTAGGAGAGTTGATCTACGACGTGTGTAGATAATTGCTACAAGACGTGCAGAGAGTAGTGTGTTAAGAGACTTGTCGAGAAAGTGTGACAGTTGTCGTAAAATTTTGAGTTGTTGAGAAATTTGTGTGTTGTGTCAAAGGAAAGGGATTAATAAAGAGTGTGAAGAGAGGTGAAGTTGTTTTCTTTGGATTACTCCCTAGTTATCCCTGAGGAAAACAGCCGCCGAGGAGTCAGTGAAAGAGTGATTGAGGAACATCGCTGGGTGAGTCAGTATCGAGCCAGTGTTGTGCCAGTCGTGTCTCGTCGTTGGCATTTCTGCTTGCCAACTTGTTCAGGCAGAATTTCCTCTGACGATTGAGAGCGTCTCAGAGGTATTGTTGTTTTGTCGGGTTGTTTTTAAAGAGTCGAGTATAGTTTATTAATTAAGCTTCAAAATTAATTGGCGCCTGACGGCGAGATTTTATTTATTTAAATTCTCATTATTATAATTTGTTGAAAGCGTCAGATTTTGCCTGACGTAAACAGAATTTTTATACTAAAATAAGATTAGTTTGAAAAATACGTCACAAAATTTGGCGCCCAACGTGGGGCCAAGCTCGAACCGAGACACGACTGAAATTTAATTGTGAGCCAGATTTTAGTGCAAGTGTGCCAGAAATTTGAATCTTTAATTTAGCCAGAGCCAAAGTTTATTTTGTCAATAGCCAGAAGATTCAAATTTTGTTACTTGCCAGTGTCAGAAAATTGTATATGTTGCCAGAATTTTGAATTTTCTGTTGCTAACGCCAGACATAAAAAAATTGTATGTTACCAGCTGACAGAATTTTCAAAAATTCATTTGCCAGATTGTTTGCCGATTTATTTTGCCAATGCCAGAATTTATTTATTCATAAATTATGAGTAAATTACTGCCGAAAATTGAGTGAAATAAAATTTTAGAGTGCCTTTGCCATTAAATTTTAAAATTTCCTTTTCTTTTGAGACTAAAAATTTCCTGCCGTGAAAAAAAAAAATTGAAATCAACAATTAAAAATTTTTCTTTTGTTTGCCGAAAGCCAGTTATGTGAGAAAAATCCGAGTAAAATTCCCAACAAACTTGTGCAAATTCAAGAATTTTCTCAAAAATTTATGCCGAGCACATGTTAGACCGGAAATAAAATTCGAGTTAGTCACGTGATTGCAAATAGTGCGCCGGACGGTCGAGAGAAGCGACGCGCCGGGATATTTAAAATTTCGGCAGCCAAGAGAAAGTTTGCGCGCGCCAGGAAAAGTGGCCCAGTAGTAGTAGTAGTAGTAGTAGTAATAACGACTACAGAAAGAGAGAGAGAGAGAACGAGTAGAAGAGACAGAGGGAGAGTCGAGTCACCAGTCCGCCAGAAAAATAAAATTTTTTAAAGGGGGCCCTCCTTGAGTAGGTACGTCCTTGCTTTCAAGACAGTACAGGGCCGTGTATACTAATTGTGCACCCCCCTAAAAATTTAAAATTATTCGAACTTAGAAATTTTTTTTGATTTTTTTTGAAATGGCAAAGGCAAGTAGCGAGATGCAAGTGTACAAAAGACGCATGAGCGAACTAATTGAAGTACCATGCGTAAGTCGAGCATGGGAAACAATTAGAGTCATGCAAATTGGCCAAGTAGTGAAGAACTTATTGCGACACCAATTGTGTATCAGCGGGTCGTCACAAGTATTGCGAGAGAGATTGTTAAGAGTCGAGATGAGACTGGCCTTGACTGACGGTACTGAAGTGCCATTTAGCGACCGGCATGACCTTGGAAATTCCGATAAAATCTTTTTATTGGAAGCCTTCCCAGAGCCAGAATCTAGCCCGTTTCGTTTTGTTACGCGACAAAGGGGTGGCCAGTTTTCATCGGCGGATAATGAGGAATCCGACAGTGGGGCGAGCCAGATTTTTGAGCGCATTTGTGACAGGAAAACTCTCGGGAGTGGGGGAAGTAAATCGGAAATTGGAACACCGTACAGTAGACCTAGTCCGACCAACGTTATGTCCACACCAAATTACACACCCCCACCACCAGTCATGTCAACAGCCAGTATGACGACAGTTTCTCCCACCACTACCAGTGCTCAATTAAGTATGACAACAAGCACTGTCATGACATCGCCGCACACCATCACCTCAGCCACAATGGCTCCAAATGTTCAGAGCCTCCGTGATTCAGTCGCGCGTTTGGGTTTGTCGCCAGAAATAAGAAGACTCATGGAGTGCGCCGAGAAAATAGACCACCAGTATGCTGGAGGGGGGTGGGAGTTACAGCAAAGCCAATGTAGGGCCGAGATTACGGATGGGTACCAATTGACCCACCACCAACAATCGCGTATAGTGTCCCCACATGCCAAAACTCCAGTAGCCGAGACCTCACACTCACATCATACTAATGATAGAGTGAGGCCCACACCCGCCCCTAGAAGCCAGTCAAGCCGAAGTAGTGGGCATGAAGACAAGGTAACTCAACAAAGAGTGCCACGAAATGGAGAGCCGGTAGAAGAGCCAGTGAGAAAAGAGACTGAAAGAAGTGTGTGTAGTAGAGGGGGAAGAAAAAGAGATCATGTTAGGAAATTGGGTAAGATTAGAGAAGAAGGCCAGAGAAAAGGGGAGAGAGAAGCCAGACTGAAAATAGGAAAAGAGTACGAGAGCAGTGAAGAAAGTAGTAATAGCGAGAGAGTTAGTAGTGGGGATAGAGTTAGTATTAGTGATAGAGTGAGTAGAGAGTGTCGAAGAGGGAATAAGAGGGTCGACAGACCGAAGAGAGGTCAGTGGGAGAGCCGGAGATCAATCTTAGATGACTCTACGAGTGAGTCAGAATCTGAGAGTGATCTGAGTCAATGCCAGAGTAGTGGGGGGAAAAACAAAGAAATTAAGTCCGGCCGAAGGTCCAAAGTGATTAAAACACTAAAGGACTGGGACTTAAAATTCTTTGGTGATGACGACAGTGCCGAGGAATTCTTGGAGCGCCTGGAAGACTGTAAGGCTTGGTCAGATTGTTCTGATCAAGAAATATTGCAAGCGCTGCCAATCATCCTTCAGAAAACTGCCAGCAGTTGGTTTAGGTCGTTGCGCCGTGAAATTAATTCGTGGAAATCATTCAAGAGGGCGTTCAAGAATGAATATCTGGTGACGGTAGACGACGATGACGTGATTGACGAGTTGAGGGCCAGGACGCAAGGGAAAGGAGAGAAAATATCTCCATACTTGACCAGCTTCAGGTTAATCTTAGGACACATGAAGCGCCCCCTTGACAAGAAACAACAAGTCAAAATCGCCTACAAAGGACTTACGCCGGAATATAGACGACAGTTGGACCGTTTATATTTCGATTCTCTCAGTCAGATGGAGAAAATTCTACGAAACTTCGAAAAGGCCAAAGATCTAGACGAGAGATACACCCCCCCTCCACCTAAAGAGAAGATGCGTTTTCCTGCAGCAGCCGTGAGGAAAACCCGATTTAAGAAAACGGTGAGATCCGAAGCAGCGACGTCGGAGGAGGAGTCGGAGTCGAGTGGTAGTGACCACTCTACTAAGGAGAGCAAAGAGACGAACGAGGCCAGGATAAACGAGAAGCCAGACAGTGTATGTGTAGACGCTATGACACTTATGAAAACCGCCCAAAAATCAGCGGAGCAGAGTCAGGTAGTCAGTTCACCCCGACCACAAATCTTGCCAGGACCTATGCAAATTGCATACCCAGCCATGTATGCAGGAATTGTGTCAGGAGGAGCCAAACCAGTTGGTTTGCCAAACGTAGAACAAAATGGTTCACAAACGGCAACAAAGCAATTTATGGGAGTTTGTTTTCAGTGTCAGTCTATAGGACATCGGGCCAGAGATTGTCCCAGGCGGATCTGTTTTCAATGTCAACAACAGGGACATTATGCCAAACAATGCCCCCTGAGGCAAGCCCAAGTGGAGTCATGCCTAGTGTGCAAAACACCAGGAGTAAACTTCCTGAGATGCCAGAATTGTGTAGAAATACGAAGAATCTTGGAGAGCGGGGCCTGGAGGACATAGAGATGCCCTGTACACTTGGGCCACGACAGCGGGAAAAGAAGAGCCGAGAAATAGAACTGTGTGAGAGCTGTACCAGAACCGACCGAGTAAAAAGAGCTTACTCTGTTAAAAGTGTAGTTGAAAACAATGCTATCGAGTGTGGGACTAAAGGTACGGATGTGATCCCAGTACCTATAGTCCAGGGGAGGGGAGAGGCTGTGAGAGTCACAGCTGACCCAACCCTAAGAAAAAAAAAATTTTTTCTTTAAGATTAGAGATGGGAGAAAGCATTGAAGACAGAAAAATTGATAAAAGAGCCGACTTTCGTAAACCGTGTACAGTAGAGAGGAAAGCCAAAAGCCGTGAGCCGAGGGCCAGTAGAGGAAGTAGGAGAGCCAGTAGAGAAGGTCAGAGAGAGGAGAAATAGGAGGGCCAGTAGAGAAAGTAGGAGAGCCAGTAGAGAATGTCAGAGAGAGGAGAAAGAGGAGGGTCAGCTAAGAGAGTAGGAGAGCCATTAGTAGTAAAATTGAAAAAAAAAAGTTCCATAAGAAAGGAGAGAGACTTATACCAAATTAACGAGCCAGCCATTGACATCGGACAGTAGTTAGTCATTGGTAATGACGGTCCTACTGGGAGTAGTACCGGTCATGGGGAGGGGATTGTGACGATGTGAATTGTCGTTCTTTATTTTGTCGAAATTCTGAATCGTCATGTCATCTGCCGGAATTATCCCTGAACCGTGATCGTTAATTGGTATGGTAATTTAGAAAGTCAAAACTGCCGTGTGACCCACTATCAGTGGTGAATGTGTGTCGCGCGGCTAGTTAGTAGGAGAGAAAGTGGTAGAGGGCAGAGCCGCTGTCTATTTAGAAAGAGGTAGAGAGAGGAGAGCCAGCGGAACGAGAGAGAAGAAGAGACGAAGAAGCCGAGCACGTGTTGAGAAAAGCGAGAAACAGGTGCCGGTAGTTTTTCGCCGACATTTTTGTAGTCAGTTGGCCTACGAGTGATGTAGGAGAGTTGATCTACGACGTGTGTAGATAATTGCTACAAGACGTGCAGAGAGTAGTGTGTTAAGAGACTTGTCGAGAAAGTGTGACAGTTGTCGTAAAATTTTGAGTTGTTGAGAAATTTGTGTGTTGTGTCAAAGGAAAGGGATTAATAAAGAGTGTGAAGAGAGGTGAAGTTGTTTTCTTTGGATTACTCCCTAGTTATCCCTGAGGAAAACAGCCGCCGAGGAGTCAGTGAAAGAGTGATTGAGGAACATCGCTGGGTGAGTCAGTATCGAGCCAGTGTTGTGCCAGTCGTGTCTCGTCGTTGGCATTTCTGCTTGCCAACTTGTTCAGGCAGAATTTCCTCTGACGATTGAGAGCGTCTCAGAGGTATTGTTGTTTTGTCGGGTTGTTTTTAAAGAGTCGAGTATAGTTTATTAATTAAGCTTCAAAATTAATTGGCGCCTGACGGCGAGATTTTATTTATTTAAATTCTCATTATTATAATTTGTTGAAAGCGTCAGATTTTGCCTGACGTAAACAGAATTTTTATACTAAAATAAGATTAGTTTGAAAAATACGTCACAATTTATATTCTTTTTTAATTTACAGTTTTTATTTGGAATGATTTTTGTTTAAAATTTTTGTGTTTTTAACGTTTATTTTTTATTAAAGTCAAATTTTTATTATTTTATGCTAATTATGTGCACTACTTTTTTTATAATATTTATTATATTCATTTCACTTTTTACCATTTTTAAGATATTTATTAATTTATTTTTTTTAAATTCTTTCTTTTATAATTCACTGAATATTTTTTTTAATTTTTGTTTTCTCTCTTTTTTTATTTCTTAATATTTGAAAAAATGTTTTAATATTATTTTTGTCAAGTTAAACTGTAGTGTACAAAGTATCGAGTTTCTTTAATTTCGTATCTAACTGTACCCTGGCTCACATTAACCCTTTAAGTATTTTTTATTATATAACAAAATTATTATGTGTTATTCTTTATTTTATTACTAATTGTAATAAAATTATGAGAAAGGAATTGCTAAATTTTACATTTTTACCAAATACCATATAAGTTTTGTTTCTTTCAGAATTAAAAAAAAATTTTTTTTGTTATTAGAAATATAAAAACATAACCTTTATTTGTTCCTTCTCCTTTGCGAAAGCTTCATTTCGCCTTTAATTTTCCTTAAAAAGTTTTCAATTTTCGATGTTGACAATCATTTTCTTTATTCCTTCTTATTCCATTTTGTTATTCGGTTGCAAGTTGTTGTATGGAACTACTGTATAAAAACAAATTATGAGTTGAGGTTAATTTTTTTTAAAAACTAAGAACATATTAAAATGTCAAGTGTCCCTTTAGCAACAATTTATGTATATATTAATAATAATAAGTGAAATTTACTTACAGAAAAAAATTGAGTCATTTGCCATCCATTATTGCCATCTGGTATGTTGGTCTCTAAAACAAAATTGAATACAGCAGTAATAGTTCTACTAAAAAATGTTGTAAAGAGATTTGACTTCAAATTTTTCTGTTTTTCCTATTTCGTATATGTCAAACATAGAAACTCTGACTTAAATTTTTGAAACTTAAAGACACGATCAAGTTTATTTAAATATGATTTATTTTGAGGATAAATTTCTAAGGAATAATTAAGTGAAGTTTAAAAAAATCTAATTGAAACAAATAAGATTGATTGAATTAAAATGTCTATAAGTCTTTTATTACTATACATATACAGAATATGGCTAAAGTATAGAATCCCTTAAATATTTATTAAAATCTTTATTCTTGGGCAAAAGTTTAAGACAAAAAATGTTAAGTTTAATAAAGTGTATTAATTTTAATATATTTTTTAAGCTGAACAATTATTGTTTTAAACATTTTGCCCCAAAATGTATATTTTAAGAAATACTTAAGAGACTTCATTCTTTTGCCACACACTGTATAATAATTATTTTATTTACGTTTATGTTAATATTTTATAAGTTTCCTTTTTGTATGATGTTTCGCAATGTGTATTTTGTAAGTGAGCATTTATGAAAACAAATATATTGAAATATCGTAATAGACGAATTTCTTCCCGGAAGAAAGATAATATTCCCAAATTTTATGTTTTTGAACATTTTACATGTGTTTATTTATATATAAGTAAAAGTAAAATTAAATGTTCTTTTATACTCTTTTAATAATGTTTTTATGAATGATAGGTGCATTATACTCATTGTTAAAATTCATTTTTTAACTTACTCTATTTTCTTAATTACTAGCATTTACATTGTTGTTTATTGCTTTATTGTTTTAAAATTTCTCTTAACATTTCTTTACAAAAGATAATGCAATATGATTTAAATTTATTTGTATCGCTCTAAAGTAAAAAGGATTTACCTCCAAAATACTATTAGACCCAGTTTTTCGTGCTTAATAGACAAAAACTAAGCCTAATGCTATTGTAAAAACTAAAAATCCGAAATCACAAGTAAAACAGACAAAATTGGTTTTAACGATAAACAATAAAAATTTAAAAATCTCAAATCGCGAAATCACGAGTAAAAACTAATATTTTCAATTTTTTATTTCGATCGGAGAGAATAAGCTAACTCCTGCAATCACGAATGCACAAAAAAAGACACTTACACTGTCACTGTTATGTTTATTGTCGGCACTGGAAATTTTAAAACCTGAAAACCCGAAATCGCGAGTGAAAACTAATATTTTCAATTTTTTATTTCGATCGGAGAGAATAAGCTATAACTCCTGCAATCACGAAATCACGAAAAAAGACAGTTATACTGTCACTGTTATGTTTATGGTCGGCACTGGAAATTTTCAAACCTAAAAACGAGGCATTATTCCTGAACTGCCCCAAAAATAAAAAAAAGTTCTTGGATTTCCTTTATACTTTGGAAATATGTTACCCTAGTAGGTACAAGTTACTACACCAATTTACAGGTCCAACCCCCCACCCCAATCAAAAGGGTGGGGGGTTGAAATTTCAGCTTCAACTCGAACATGCATTCTTTAAACATTTGTAGTTTCTACTTAAATTATTCAATTAAAAAAAGTAAGTAGTGTTTTAGAAAGGTTTTTTTGTGTACTTTTAAAATATTTTATTTATATAATAAAAAAAAAAATTTTTTGCAAAAATTTTTTAAAATAAATAGTTTTTTGCAATTTTGTGCAAGTTCGGTAGTTTTTATTTTCTTTTTAATAATCTCAAATGAAAGCTTGGGAATTCCCCTAAAAGAAGATATAAGTCTGAAAATGGGCCGAAACAATTTGCCAAAGATATAGTGTAATAAGTAAAATTTGTCCGTCCGCTCGCGCACTCCAGCGCGATGAACAGTGGGATTTTTTTTAAACTTACTATTGAAAATTGTCTAGAAACTACAAATTTTATCGGATGTTGATGTTCTTGATTTAAAATTACTAAGAGATCCATCAAAGTCGATTTTTGAATTTTTAATTGTTTATTTTTTTCTTGTTACTCAAAAATTTGACAAATTACAATATTTTTAGAAAAAATCATGTTAGTTTTTTTATTTTTCCATTACACATGATCGAAATCAATTTAAATTAGTCTAGTATGACCACCGGACAATTAATAAAGCCTAATACAATTTATTTAAATTGTTGCAAACAATGTTAATTAACAAATAGATTACTTCGGACCTTCTTCATAAAAAAAATTGGTTTTTTTGCAGACAAGTTAAAATTTATGTCTAATTTAGTAAAAAACTATTTTACAGTTAAAAATTATCATTAATATTAACAATTATATAAACAATAATCAACTTCCTTTTGTATTTGTAAACATTTTCGTCATTTTTCAAACTTTAAATATTTATATCATATGTACATTCTTTCAAAAACTTAAAAAATTTATTTGCTTAAACAATTACATTTGTTATAAACAAATTTTTCATTTTTTAACAAATAATTAGCTTTTTTCATCAAACAAAATTTTTTCCTTTTTTATATTTACTATCATAAAAAAGAACTCCTTAATGAAATGGGAATACTATAAATTATTCATTTAATTCTAACGAACATTATAGGTTAAGAAATATTTATATTTTTAATGAAGTAAACCATTATTCAGTTAAAACAGTTTACATTTAAATGCATATAAATAAATATATTTTTTCTGTTGAAAAAGAACAAAGTTAAATATTTGTTAACTTATAATGTTTATTAAAATTAAATGAATAATTTATAGTATTCCCATTTCATTAAGGAGTTCTTTTTTATGATAGTAAATATAAAAAAGGAAAAAATTTTGTTTGATGAAAAAAGCTAATTATTTGTTAAAAAATGAAAAATTTGTTTATAACAAATGTAATTGTTTAAGCAAATAAATTTTTTAAGTTTTTGAAAGAATGTACATATGATATAAATATTTAAAGTTTGAAAAATGACGAAAATGTTTACAAATACAAAAGGAAGTTGATTATTGTTTATATAATTGTTAATATTAATGATAATTTTTAACTTTAAATTAATTGTTTACTAAATTAGATATAAATTCGAACTTGTCTGCAAAAAAACCAATTTTTTTTATGAAGAAGGTCCGAAGTAATCTATTTGTTAATTAACATTGTTTGCAACAATTTAAATAAATTGTATTAGGCTTTATTAATTGTCCGGTGGTCATACTAGACTAATTTAAATTGATTTCGATCATGTGTAATGGAAAAATAAAAAAACTAACATGATTTTTTCTAAAAATATTGTAATTTGTCAAATTTTTGAGTAACAAGAAAAAAATAAACAATTAAAAATTCAAAAATCGACTTTGATGGATCTCTTAGTAATTTTAAATCAAGAACATCAACATCCGATAAAATTTGTAGTTTCTAGACAATTTTCAATAGTAAGTTTAAAAAAAATTCCACTGTTCATCGCGCTGGAGTGCGCGAGCGGACGGACAAATTTTACTTATTACACTATATCTTTGGCAAATTGTTTCGGCCCATTTTCAGACTTATATCTTCTTTTAGGGGAATTCCCAAGCTTTCATTTGAGATTATTAAAAAGAAAATAAAAACTACCGAACTTGCACAAAATTGCAAAAAACTATCTATTTTAAAAAATTTTTGCAAAAAAATTTTTTTTTATTATACAAATAAAATATTTTAAAAGTACACAAAAAAACCTTTCTAAAACACTACTTACTTTTTTTAATTGAATAATTTAAGTAGAAACTACAAATGTTTAAAGAATGCATGTTCGAGTTGAAGCTGAAATTTCAACCCCCCACCCTTTTGATTGGGGTGGGGGGTTGGACCTGTAAATTGGTGTAGTAACTTGTACCTACTAGGGTAACATATTTCCAAAGTATAAAGGAAATCCAAGAACTTTTTTTTATTTTTGGGGCAGTTCAGGAATAATGCCTCAAACACGAAATCACGAGTAAAAACAATTATTTTTAACTTTATATTTCGATCGGAGAAAATAAGCTATAACTTCTGCAATCACGAAATCACGAAAAAAGACAGTTATTCTGTCACAATTATTTTTACCGGCAGTACAGAAACTATTAATATCTGAAAACCCGAAATCACAAATAAATTCTATTTTATGATAATTTTATTTCAATCGAAATAAAAAGACAATGACACTGTCAAAGTTATTTTTACGCTTAGCACTAGGAATTTTAAAACCTAAAAACCCGAAATCTCGAGTAAAAACTATTATTTTCAAATTTTTATTTCGATCGGAGAGAATAAGCTAACTCCTGCAATCACGAATGCACGAAAAAAGACAGTTATAATGGTACAGTTATTTTTACGGTCGGCATTTGAAATTTTAAAACCTAAAAACCCGAAATCACGTTTAAAACCTATTGTTCTCAATTTTTTATTTCGATCGGAGAGAATAAGCTAACTCCTGCAATCACGAATTCACGAAAAAAGACACTTATACTGTCACTGTTATGTTTATTGTCGGCACTAAAAATTTTAACACCTGAAATCGCGAAATCACGAGTAAAAACTATTATTTTCAATTTTTTATATCGATCGGAGAGAATAAGCTATAACTCCTGCAATCACGAAATCACGAAAAAAGACAGTTATACTGTCACTGTTATGTTTATGGTCGGCACTGGAAATTTTCAAACCTAAAAACTCGAAATCACGAGTAAAAAGTATTATTTTCAATTTTATATTTCAATCGAAGAGAATAAGCTATAACTTCTGCAATCACGAAAGCACGAGAAAAAGACAGTTATAAAGGCACATTTATATTTTCGGTCGGCACTGGAAATTTAAAAACCTAAAAACCCGAAATCACGATTAAAAACTATTATTTTCAATTTTTTATTTCGATCGGTGAGAATAAGCTACAACTTCTGCAATCACGAAATCACGAAAAAAGACAGTTATACTGTCACAATTATTTTTACCGGCAGTACGGAAACTATTAATATCTGATAACCCGAAATCACAAATAAACTCTATTTTATGATAATTTTATTTCAATCAAAATAAAAAGACAATGACACTGTCAAAGTTATTTTTACGCTCAGCACTAGGAATTTTAAAACCTAAAAACCCGAAATCTCGAGTAAAAACTATTATTTTCAAATTTTTATTTCTATCGGAGAGAATAACCTACACCTGCAATCACGAATGCACGAAAAAAGACAGTTATAATGGTACAGTTATTTTTACGGTCGGCATTTGAAATTTTAAAACCTAAAAACCCGAAATCACGTTTAAAAACGATTGTTTTCAATTTTTTATTTCGACCGGAAAGTATTAATTACACATGTGATGACAAAAGCGCGTTAAGAAAATTTTAATTTCAAAATTAGTTTTTCGGACTGTACTGAAAATTTTAACACATGAAATCGCGAAATCACGAGGAAAACTCTATTTTCTGATCATTTTATTTCGCCTGGAAAGTATTAATTACACATGTGATGACGAAAGCGCGTTAAGACAATTTTAATTTCAAAATTGGTTTTTCGGTCGGCACTGGAAATTTTAACACCTGAAATCGCGAAATCACGAGTAAAAACTATTATTTTCAATTTTTTATTTTGATCGGAGGGAGTAAGCTATACCTGTAATCACGAAATCACGAAAAAAGACAGTTATATACTGTCAAAATTATTTTTACGGACAGTACTGGAAATATTTATACCTGAAAACCCGAAATTATGAGGAGAACTCTTTTTGACAATATTTTTACTTCGATCGGAAAGTATTAATTGCACATGTAATCACAAAATCGCGATGAGTAATTTTACTGTCGCTACATTTTTTAAAATTTTATTAAGAAATGCAAGAGTAACTTTAACTTTAAATATTGCATAAACAACTTGTAGAGCATTGAAAAACGTTTCGATTGCGCTATTTTTGTATCTAATTTGATTAAAAATTGTGAAATTATTGATATTTTAAAACTTTTTAATGTTTGCTGTTTACAAAATTATTTATTGCATTTATTAGAATACTTTTTCTCATTGAGTTTAATTACATATTAGGAAACAAAAATTTTATCCAGAATCAGTTCTATGTATTACTTTTTTGTATAAAATTCTTAAGAGCATTTGGACCATTATGACGTCACAGTTTTAGAACACATGCTTTGCATAAACTTTGAGGTCTTAATGATCCCAATGCCCTTATATTATTTTCAAAATTAAAAAAAAATTAGTTAATTACAAAAAAACATCACCTGTAATAATTTTCTTATTGTCCATTGAAGCTGATCTCAATGTAACTGTCCATATTTTCTCCACAGTTTTTACTATAGTTGATGATGATTATTTTAAACGCCTAGTTCTTCTTAATCGATGATAAAAGAATATAGAACCTAATTTTTAGACTTCAGATCACACTGCAATAAACAAGAATAATACTTTAATTCTTTAATTATATTATGGTAGATTGTACAATAAAGTCAAAGCTAAATAAACAAATACCTTAAATCTTGTATAGTCATCTGTCAAATCTTTTAATGTAACTTTACAGATTCCAGTTACAGCATTCTGTTAACAGGAAAAGAAAATTTTCGTTAAATTATGTCTTACATTGGTTAAAAATTAAAGAAATTATTCCTTTATGAGTAATATGTTTGATGCGTGAATTTTTAAAAGAAATTAGTTTTGAATAAATCTTACTTAATATTAAGCAAATATTTCCAAGATATGAAAGTTACAATTTCTTTTGTTCTTAAGTAAAAAGAATGAATGTTATATAATTTTTTTTAAGATACTGAATAAGAGGCCTATCAGAATTCTTGGAATTTTACATTTATTAGTCCAAAATTTTTTGACATTTTAAACTCCTGTGTATTTTCTGTTTTTAAGTTTAGAAGATTAAATTATGAGTTTTCGAAAGAATTTTATAGGGGAAGGGAGTTTAAGCAATTTTGTCCAGAACTCTTAGAACTTTTAATTTAAAAAAAAAGATGTTTCAAAACTTAAACATCTCCCTGTTGTTTCTTTTATATGTTTAGAAATATATATCTGAATTTTTATAGATGAAAGAGCAATTGAAAATCTATCAAATAGCACTAAAAACTCAAAATTGATTTTTTTTAACGATACGTATCTTTCCTCGTGCCGCGTCACATATATTATAAAACTTATTAAGGAACTTGATAAGGAGCTGACAGAACTCTAATAAAAATCCCTAAAATCATTTTATCAAAAATAATTTTTTTTTTGGCATTTTCAAAGTCATACAGTTTCTTTTTTGACTTTTGTAAAAAATTTAATGAGTCTTTTAATGTAATTTATGCAATTTTTCTATAACTGAAATAAGAAATTTTGTAGTTTTTAATTCTTTAATAACTAAAAATTTAAATTTTTTTTAAAAGTCCTATTTCTTCATAAGTGAAATTTTCTATAAAATACAGAGAACTTCGGAACTCTGTGAAAACTAGTCAGAATTTATTTTTTATGAATTAGCTGCCAAAAATATTTCTAAATATAATCAGTAGTCGAATAGTTTGATACAATTGGATTTTACTGCATATAATTAATTAATAATTGGATGAAATTGACATAAACAAAGCGCACTAAACTAATTAGATATAAAAAAATACATCCGAAATAAATGTTAATACAATACCATTCTCCTGCGGTTCCGCTCTTTATTTCATTCTAATTTTTTTCTTCATGGGGAATCCCGGGTGTAGTAAACGTTGCTTATGATACGTCTCAGCAGAATGAAACCTCTGAATTGTAAATCGTAAAATCCTAGAATTGAAAATATTGCCAATGAATAAGAGAAAGATCTTACAGTTTTTTAAGTTTGAGAATATTTAAATTGAAAATTACCTAATAGTGATACGTGAAGATCCAAAAGTATACTTTGTGAGTTTCCAAAATTTCATTTGTATTTTTCGATGCAACATTAATTTGATGTAATCGTTAATTGAAAAATCCGTCCATCTTTGAATTTAACGATTAATGATTTTTCATACGTACACCAGAATTGTGATTAGAATTCTTTGCAGAAATTCAATTAGTATCAATACACTACCGTCGGAAATCATCGTCACGGCTGCACGAGCACGGCCCAAAAACATATCAATCTTTAAATCACGATTTTTTTTTGTAAATAGAAATGTCAGAAAATTAACAAATGTACCATTCGAAAGATTATTAAATTCTACGATTAATGATACATAACTAAAAATTTTAATAATTTATACCAAGATTTCAGCAATCGACAAATTTGACAAAAAAATTTAAAAAATAAAATTTGTTTGGAAATTTTTTCAACCACTGCATATTTTTTAAAAATTGTTGAAAAAATCTGAAACTTTCGTTGGTGTGATTATTCAAGTCTCATATTTAATTTAAGACCAAAAAAGTTCAAAAATCTTATTCGGTTCGTGAGATATCGTTATATACGTCCTAGCATGTTTTTTGACAAATGCATTGAATTAGTCGATTTTGAACGGTTTTTGGCTGAAAATGCTCGGCCGTTTATAATATCTCGCTAACCGATTAAGATTTTCTAACTTTTTTGGTCTTAAATTAAAGATGAGACTTGAATGATCACACCTATGTAAGTTTCAATTTTTTCCAACAACTTTTAAAAAATTTGCAGGGGGTGAAAAAATTTCCACAAAAATATTATTTTTTTGTCAAATTTGTCGATTGCTGCAAACTTTGTATAAATGATTAAAATTTTCAGTCATATATCATTAAACGTAGAATTTAATAATTTTTCGAATGGTATATTTGCTAATTTTCTGACAATTGTATTTACAAAAAAAAATCGTGATTTAAAGATTGGTATATTTTTGGGCACTACGCGTGCAGCCGTACCGATAATTCCCGAGGGTAGTGTAAATTTTAATCAAATTTTAAATTAAAATTAAGAAAAGACAAGATTATTTTTAAAAATTGGAAAAAGTCTTTGTTTAAATTAATTTTATTTACTCTTTTACAGGTGTGGAATTTAGAAAGACGTGTCAACAGCCTGGAGACCAACATGAGAAAATTAAAATTAGATTTTCGACAGTTAGAAAGAGACAGAGAAGAAGACAGAGAGCGAGAGAGAGCAAGGGAAAGAGCAAGAGAGCAGGAAAGAGTTGAAAAAGAGAGAGCAGAAGAAATAGCTAGGGAAAGAGAAAGAGAGAAGGAAAGGAAAATGAGAAAATATTAAAGCAAGCACCGAAAATTTCCTAACTTGACTGCAAAAATTGCATTTAAAGATTTATTTTAAATTTTATAAAGTTCGAATCTACACTACAAAAAGAGGTGTCTTATTTTGAGACGTTTTTAGTGTCAATCTGAAAAATATTTTCGAAATTAATTAATAATTTCAAAATTATCAAAGAATTCAGAAAAAACGGTAGCATGGTGGGATACGAGCCCACGACCTTTCTATTGCCGGTAGACTGCTCTGACCACTGATTAAGCAGGTTTCTGTATTCAGGCAGCTGTGCTGTCGATACATATGAAATCTAAGAGCTTATAGAGATTTATTTAAGATATTTAATTTGTTTGTATAAATTTGATTCGGATTATTGATAGCTTTCTTCTTAATATTTAACTGCCGAATGATAAATTCACTTTCTATAATTATAATTGCCTATGAATTGAAATACTAGGCTTACCATCTTTAAGAAACTTCCTGCGTTATCATTAAAATAACGTAGGAAGGGATAGTATATGTCAAGGAATTCGGAGAATCTCGGGGTGCATGTAGCTCAGTGGTCAGAGCAGTCTACCGGCAATAGAAAGGTCGTGGGCTCGTATCCCACCATGCTACCGTTTTTTTCTGGATTCTTTGATAATTTTGAAATTATTAATTAATTTCGAAAATATTTTTCAGATTAAGCAGGTTTCTGTTTACTGCACTTACAGAATTAAGAGAATTATCGTTTATACATGGACTGTAGAATTTGACTTTAAAATCAAAAAATGATATTCATTTATATTATAATCATAATCAGTTAAACGTCAGGAAATGTTTTACATGACTTATACACGGTTTTAGAAAATTTTTTTAAGTTCTTACCTTTATGTCGTTTTAAGTTATACTTGTCTAACTTTGTCTATAATAATCTTGACTTAAAAATCCATTGTTGAAAAAGGTTAAGAAACGTCTTAAGGAGAAGTGATCAAATTTTTTTTATTTACTAATTTACTTCGCATTGTAAGTAATAGTTAAAGAGTTGTAAGAAGCGTCAAGAATTTTAGACGCAACTTCGCTTGCGCTGCAAACGTTCTTTTAATGGTAGAATAAAGCGCGACTGTTTAAAACGCTATACATATATTGTAATTATAATACATCTTAAAGAATACATTGCAAATCATTTTTTTTATTTCAATATATTATTATATAAAATTTGAGAAATTATTAATAATCATTATTAATTTCAAAAATTTTAAATGATATTATTATTATTGAATTATTATTATTAATTTTTAAAATTTTATATACTATTGTAGGACTCTTTTTTCACAAAGAGAAGTAAAATAGTTTTCAATCAGTCCTTTTTAGGACTCTTCTTTCACAAAGAGAAGTAAAATAAATTTCAATCAGTCCATTTTGTACTTTTCATTGATTCTGTCTTTGGATTCGTATTGAGCGACCGTGAAAACCTCCAGAGTAAGAATATTCGGCTAATTTAATCAATTTAAAAAAAAATTCCTCCATTTTGAATTTTTGCATTCTGACTTTGGACTCGTATTCAGCGACCCCAAAAACCCCCAAGTAACAATATTCAGCTGATTTCAAGAATTTAAAAAAAATCTTCCGCCATATTGGATCCGCCATTTTGAATTTTTAAATTCTGACCGTGGATTCGTATTCAGCGACCCCAAAAACTCCCGAGTAACAACATTCAGCTTAATTTAGTTGAATTTATTGAATTTGAAAAATTAGTCCGCCATTTTGGATCTGCCATTTTGAATTTTGGGATTCAGATCACAAATTACTCCAAATTTGTATTCAGGGAATACAGAAATTTGAAAATTAGCAGTTCTAAATAATTTACATCACAAAATGTTAGAGTTTTTAAAGATTAACATTTTTTGTTTTTTAATTTATGTCATATATTTGGCTGTGGTGGTCGCCATTTTGAAAATGCCAAAAATAGCCCATCGGCATACGATTCTACATAAAAAATGCTAAATTTTGAGCTATTTAAGATTGCAATTGCTTCAAACCACGAGTGGACACAGTCATTTGCCTTTTCGTATGGAATGACCCATGTTAATTAATTATTACTTTATATCGTAATAACCGAATTATCACAGTTATTAATTTCAATCTTGCCAAATTATCACATTAATATTGAGCCGAACTTTTTCTTATTTCTCTTGAACTCGATCAAGATTATACAAATTACATTGTTGATTTTGTTTTATGCGATTTTCTTAAAAATTAATGCATTTAAGTCTTCTTACTTACTTCTTAATTTTTTCTGTCTTAGTTTTCTTTATCTAACTGGTTTATTTGTTTTGATATTTCTTTTTGATTTTGTTATTTTGACAGCTATTTTGTTGGCTCTTGACAGTCGATTTTTTCTACCTCTTTACTCTCTTTAGCATTTTGAAGAATTATATTTACAGTGTCACTTTTTTGTTTTTGTTTTGGCATAGGTTTTGGAGCAATGAGATCTTTGCCGGATTCCTTTGAACACAGTGGTCGAATTTCTTTATACAAATACCAGGCCCTTTGCGCTAATATTCCTTCGGGTTCAATAAATTGTAATTTTAAAGTTTCTTCAGTAAGCAATCCTTTTTTGCGGATTTCTTGTTCTGAAGAATTAGCAAAAGCTTTTGCTTTTATCGACCCATCTGGATAAAATTTAAAATAGTAAAATTTCAACAAATTTGAAATTGGCTTAAAAAATTTCTGCAGATATTTGTCCCACTGTGCCCAAAAAATATTTCGAATCTTCGCGGTAGGATCTATACTTATCTATACAGCAGTATTGTAATGATTCGGACAAGAAGTTCTAATGACATCAATAAAATCTTTAAAAACGATCGACGCATTTACATTTTTGATTATTCGCCAAAGCAGATAATGCAAGAGCGCATTATTTTTATTTTGACCAGCGCAGTTATCAGAAAAAAACAACTTTTTTAATGACATTAACAGTCAAATAATAATTTAACATGCTGATAACTGCATTTGGCCCTTTGCCTACACTATCTTGTTCGTCAATCGTTATGTTTATTTGAATATGCGTTGCCTCATTATTTATTCCGATAGCCCACATTTACGATTTGGCTTTAAATAAGAAGAACCGACTTGTTATGGACTACTTGGATAACTGACGTTTTGAGCATAGTCAAATGAAATTACGAGTAACGAACCAATTTCAATGTTCGCCATTTCACGAAGTAAATTGTAATGTTCACGTTATACTCTTGTATTTTCTAAATAACTTCTTGCTGTTTCTATTAATTTTTCTTGCTCATCAGTTGGAGTATTTGACAAATTTGATAAATTTAAATTGTTTTCGTGGCAAGTAGTGCATAAATCGCTAGCTGGTTTCATGATCATAATTTCGGAGCAATGGTCCTTCCAAATTTTTAAAAAAGTGGAACGTGCAACGACGCGAATATTTTCAATCTCCGCAGCTTCTTTAAACTTTATGTAGTCTTCTGCTTTATTGTCAGATGACGGTAGTGTCACTACTTTTTCGAATTTGCGGAATTGAGATAGTCGGCGTGGTAATAGAATTGCCACTTTAGACGCATAGGATTTAATAAAATGCACGACATTTTCTATATTCTGAAATGTTAATACGTCATCTGTGGTTGACAATTTATTTAATGCCTGATGATCCCGTAAAGTAATGCCATTCTGGTCAAAATGGTTAATTACATTTTTGTACCTTGTTCTGCCCATATTGTACAAAAAAAATAAATTGCTCGGCAAATCGGCAAAGTAGTATGTTACTTTTTGCCGTCCCATTTCTGACGTGGCTTGTTTTTTTAACATATTCGTTTCTTAATTCCTTGACTGCCGATAGCAATGATCTTTGCCATTTTGGACTTTGCTCTGACTGCCGGAATACTGACAATCTTTGTCATGATAAAAATTAAAGTAACAATGTCAAAAATAAATGAAAATTAAAAACAAAATGATTTATAAAAAGTCAAAGCTATGCTGAATGCGACGCACGTTTCCGTTTTTAAATTAAATAAAAATAAAAAAGTTCAAAATTGTTAAAAACAACAAAAAGCAAAATCTTTGCCATGGACAATACAATGCATTTTTATTTTTAAATGTCTAAAATCGTTTGAAGTTTGTAACTCGGAGGTTTTCGGGGTTCCTGATTACGAATCTGATTTCGACTTTTCAAAATTCAAAATGTCGGATGACTCTTTTCAAAATCGATCAATATAACTTTAAAATAGTTATTATTTTTATAAGATGACATAATATTGAAAACTATTGATATTTGAAATAGATAAATGTATAGGTGATTTTTAAGTTACTCATTTTATCTTTTGTACGAACATCTTATAACCTTTGTCATCAGCTAGTATATTTACATGTATTAAATCAATTTGTAAAATATAAAAAGTGCACAAAGTCAATGAATAAAGGATAGCTCTAAAATTAATATCTATGATAAATCTCAAAACAATCATTGTCAATATCCTTGAACCCAATTTGACATCAGTTTGGGGGGTGCATCCTGGAAACTTGTGTTATTTATAAATGTACTAGCAGATGACAAAGGTTATAAGATGTTCATAAAAAAGAAAAAAAAAGTTTCTTCATAACTTAAAGAAAGAAACTTAAAAATCACCTATACATTCAAATATATTTCAAATTCTTATGAAAGTAATAACTATTTTTAAGTTACATTGATTAATTTTTCAAACAGTCGTCCGCCATATTTGATCCGCCGTTTTGAATTTTAAAATTTTTGAAAATCCGGAATCAATTTCGCAGTCAGCGACCCCGAAAACCCCCGAGTAACAAATTTCAGGTAAATTGGATTAATTTTTAAAAAAGTTGTCCAACATTTTGAATTTTGAAAAACCGACATCACATTCGTAATCAGCAACCCTCAAAACTCCTGAGTAACAAATTTAAGGTAAATTGACCATGACATGTAGGTGAAACCGGACTGTGACCGAGTTCAGTCACGACTCGGTTTTAGGCAGCCCTATGACACTCCTGTACATTTTCATATGAATACTGTGACGTATTCGTCTGTCACTAGTAATGTTTTCTAGGGAATTTAAATATTGAGACAAATAAGTCGAGAATTTATCAGGAAATTTCTGAGATTCAAATTATTAAACGAGCGATAAATTTTGAATCACATTGATTATTTATAGTCTTAATAATATAAATAAATATTAAGTTTAATTAATTAATTAAATAAATATTATTGTTTTATGATTATTTTATAGTTAATAATAATTAATAATATAGTAATTAATTAATAATATAGTTAATAAAAATAGTTAAATAATAATAATGAGTTAATTTATAATAATAATAATAATAGAAATCCAATATGGCGGCTATTTTATTGCGCAGTTAGCAACTACGCAGTAGAAAAATAACGGTTTGTGACCTTGAACAAACGACGTTCATTGGTTAAAGGTGACGTCAACAGCAATCTGATTGGTTGATCAAATGAGAGGGGATAACCTCCCCTACTTTTTACAGCGTATATAAGGGCAGCCTTTAGACGGCTCTCTCTCTCTTTTTGACTTTGATTATTAAGTTATTCATTGCTCACATATTTCGTGACTTCGGATAAATAATCAGTGCTATTGTAATTAACATTAATAGTGAATTGTGCAACACATAATTAAAACTTTGTGAACAATTTTTAATAGTGAAATTCCTTCTAAAAGGAAGTGAATATAAACAATTAGACACTTTAATCCTAATAATTCAAATATCTTGACTCAGAGAACATTAATTATCTGAAATATTTGAATTTAAATAAAATTGGTTTTTTTTCTCGAAAGAGTTTTTCCAATCAACATTTGTGTTTTATTAATTATCCTACAACTTAAAACTATTTATTATAATTAAATAAATAATTATTTAAATTCAACAACGATATAAACATTCAAATATTCCGCTCTTAAGTGGATCTAGTGGTTCAAGAACTCATTCCATTGGTAAAATCACGCAGATCTAACGGAAAGTTATTTCCGTTGAACCTAGGATGTGACAAATACGATGGCAAAGATTTGACTAGGCGCTGTAGTCGGAATAGGCCGATTTTTGGCGTCAATTTAAAAAAAAGATGATATTATTTTTATTATTTATAAATATTTATTAATTATTTATTAATATTAGTCAAACTTAATAATAATTAATATTTAATAATTAATAAATATTTATAAATAATAAAAATAATAATTTTTTTTAAATTGCCGCCAAAAATCGGCCTGTTCCGACTACAACGACTAGTCAACTCTTTGTCATCTTGTTTTTAGCAGTTGCATAGATATCTGGCTTTAGGTGAAAAATTGAATGAAATACATGAAAAACAGTAAAAACAACTATTGGAATGAATAAATGGATAATCCAAGATTCCATTTATCCAGTAGTTTATCTAAATTAGCTTATTTTTAAGGAATTATTAATGTTGAAAGTGTATCGAAGTTCATCTGTCACTTTTCTATACGTGTTGTTCTGCATAATGAGACTTTGCCGACAATTAGATTGCGCTCGCAGCACACGCTAGATAGGAGTACTTTCAATTTTTTTTATCATTTATACTTAATTAAAATAAAAAGAATAATATTTTCTGTTACAATTAAATAAATTTAATATAACATTTTGCAATTATTTAATTATTTGTAACAATATATTGTCGTTTAAAAATAATGTTTTAATTTGACAAACAAACTTGTTTTAAATATATCAATTTTAGTTTTTGAATAATTAAAAAATAAAAATAAATTACTTATTGACTAAATATTTGACTTTAAAGATTATATTATGGTTAAGGTTATATTTATTACTCTTTAAGAAATGAATCGGACTATCAGCCATGCTTTTTAAAATTTGTTTCTCATATGGGATTCGACATTTTAAAAATGTGAAAACTAACTTTAAATTCGTTATCAGCGACAACGGAAGCCTTTAGATACCAATTTTGAAGAAAATCTATCATATTTCTCAAAGTTAATCCGCCTATTTGAATTTTGAAAAACTAATTTCACATTTGTAATCAGCAAACCTCAAAAACCCATAAGTGCCCAGTTTCAAGAAAATCCATTATGTTTTTGAAAAATTCAGATTAGTAATTATCAGCGACCTCGAAAATTCTTAGTTATCAAGTTTTATAGAAATCTATTCAAAAACAACTGAATAATTTATTTTGTCCGCCTAGATTTGCTACCTATCTCACTGTAGATCGCTGATAACAAATATCAAATTTGCTAAATTTTCAAAATTCAGAATGGCGGATCCAATTTGGCGGAAGAAAAAATCACACAGATTTGCTTGAATCTTGTTTCTCGTAAATTTTTATTAGAATCGTAATCAGCGAATTCTATTATATTACGCAGCACATTTTTTTGCTGATAATTTTAACATTTACTAATTTCATTTATTAATAAGATTAAGGTTGATAAATATATTACTTATAATATTAATATCTAAATATAATATAAACGTGTTGCTTCTTATTAATTTACATATGAAATTTCATTTGTAGATTGTGAACATTCTTAGAATGGAAGAAGCAATTTTTACTTCCTCTGAGGCAATAGACGCTGTCGAATTTGGGGACAGGACTATGTAAGTTGAAATATAATTTATTATACAAATTTTCTATTAATTACAGCTCATTTAAGTTTGTGACAGATTTCCTTATAAAGCTTTTAATAAAATTTTTTAAAAGTATCGTGTTCGAAATATAATTCAGGTTATTCAGATGTCAAGAGAATGTTAGTGAAAATTGTTGCCATTAAAATTGTTAAATTAAAGAAACCATTAAAAATTTTAGAAAATTGTCATTGAAACGTCGCTGTTTGACTCAATAAAATACAAAAAATTTAACAACCAACAAAAGATGATGTTTAAACAAATTTTATACAATTAATATAAATAAAAAAAACTTCTAAGCAAATCTGGGAATATACAAATAATTCTCAGACTCAGAAAATTTCAACTTGTTATTGAATGTTTCTTCCGATTATATTTTAATATGACGCGAATTTTCTAAATTCATAAAATTATCTTTTTTATAAAAATAATTTTTTTAGTATAATTTTTTAAATTTATAGATACTATATAATAAAATAAATCACAATTTTTTCTTTTTTGAATTTTGTATTCCAATTCATTTTAATTTAGTTAATTAGATTTACAAAATGTTTTATTAAAAATCTTTAAATATATATATAATTATTTTCAAAAATGTCTTATCTGAAACTTGTTGCTTAATTACAATGAATTGTAATAATTTTAATGGTGTTCTTCAGATATATAAATTAAATTTTTTTAAAGCATCGAGTGCTGTGATCAGGGAATAAAAGGGAATTTTACATAAAGTCTAGCCGAGCCTCGACAATTAGTGCTGGCGCAGTACAGAATTTTTGTTTCGCCAAAGCTTGGACAAGCCACGGCGGCAAGTGCTGGCTGAGTATAGAAAAATTGTTCACGACGCTCTTTGCCAACATTGCTTTTTTGACATAAACTTGAAAAAACTTATAAAAAAAGTTTATGAATGTTCATAAATATAAATTTATTGAAAAAATTAATATTTGATATTAATTAATTCAGTTGTTTATTTTTTATTTTTATTAAATTTAATAATAATTTAACATAATTGTCTAATTTTGTAAATAATAAATTATTTAAACAAATTAAAATTATAAACAAAATTTAAACTTTAATCTCAATAATAATTTGGTTCCTATTAAAATACTATTATACTTCTTACTATGAATAAAAAAATATTAAAAAATTACCACGTAATTTAAGAATTACGTAAAATGTTAAATGCAATAAGTAAAGTAATTTAATTTAATTATTAAAAATTTAGTTTAATTTATTTTATTTCAATTTATTATTTCTAACGTATCCCTATTTTTTTCTCATCTTTGACTCAAAAATTGTATGTCTGAATGATACTGAGATACTAATACTTTACTGTACACATGTGTCGTTAGCATAGTGGTTAGAGCGTTAGTCTGTTAGTCCGTAGGTTCGATTCCCCTCGTCAGCAATTTTGTTTATTTTCATAGGTTTGCGATATTTCTAGATTCCAATCGTAAGGTACTAAAATATGAAAATCTAATGCACACTTACTGTAATTGTTTATTATTTAATTTTTAAATGTTATAAACAATTCTTTTCTACTTCATTTACTATATCCATTGTTAGTCTCCATCTTTAATACAATTTCTTTAAGAAGAGAAACATTTTATGAATAGTAACTATTTATTAATATTATTTACCATTTTGTTGTTAAATTATGTTTAATTATTAATTTACGACTAATTAATAACAATACGGCATTTATTGCGGCAATATTCTTAGCCAGCACTGGTCCAGTGCTGCGACAGCGCTGTCTGGCAGCACTGGCAGGCAGTACTTCGCCAGCGTTAGACAGCGTTATCATCCCAGAGTTATGCCAGTGCTGTCTGTCAGCGTAGCTGCCAGTGCTGGTGCAGTACTCCGCCAGTTGTAAATGTCCCATTGGGTCGGTGCTAATTAAAGAAATTTATAATAATAAAAATTTTAAATGTTAACATAATTGTTATTTAATAAATAATTTTGATTGAAAATAATTTATTTCAAATTTGATGACGTTTAGCTGCAAATATGTGACGCTTTATGAGAAGTGTTATATAACGTTAAATCTTATTATCTTATCTCTTTGTTGTATTTAAAATCCGATGATTGCGAACAACATAAAATCAGATGTCACGTTAAGTGCCTTTTTACATGGATCGTCATATATTTTCTTTTCTTAAAATTATTTTTCTTTTTTTAAACCTTTTAAGAAAAATTTTTTGAAATTTAGTTTCTTTAATTTTTTAGTGAAATCATTGGATACGTCCAACAATTTTCTCCTCAAAGGAATACTGGGAATTCGGAGTTTTTTAAATTTATACTTTCGAATGGAGCAGGGAAAAAGATACAGTGCTGCGCTTGGGGTGCTGCAGACATCGATGCCATAGAAAGAGAAGTGTTAGTGAATAACGTATGTTTATTAATATTATAAAATTTTCACAAGAATTTAATTATTTAAAATAAATAATAACTCATTACACAATTTTAATTATTTTAAATAATTTTCACAAGAATTTAATTATTTAAAATAAATAATAACTCATTACACAATTTTAATTATTTTAAATACAATTTTTATCGAATTCCTTGAAAATGTAGCTATTCAAATTTTTACTACTTAAATGTTAGTAAATTTAAAATTTTGCTATGGCACTTCAGGGATTTTATCTCTAATATAAACATATTACAGATTTTACATATCGACGGAGCTTGGGCGAGAGTTCCATCAAAAGAGGAGTACAATAAAGGAAATTGTCATTTCGAACTTCAACTTTTTGCAACTACTGCTATTGAATGTTTCGGACAGCATTTAGAAGCCATTGAAGAGGATGATTTAGTCGATACAATTGTTCTACCTAATGTAGTTCACTGCGAACTTGGAACAAAAATTAGTAAGTAGATAATAAGATTTTATTTATATATAATTACTGCAATATCAAACTCAAATTAATATTTTTGATAAAATTAAAACAAAATTTTTCTGAGAATGTTTCCTATAAAATTCCTATAAAAAGAAAAAGTTTAAAGCATTTTTAAAAATTTTATGAAAGCAAAATTAATTATTAAAAAAAATTATTATTCAAAATGATAGATTTTCGATGTTTTTCTGGCTTTTTTGTTTACGAATGTTTTTAATTTCAATTAAATCAATATAACCCACGTGAAACGATTTTACGGAAACGACTCTACAGAAACCACTCTACGGAAATTCCGTAAAGAATTTCTGTACGAAATTTCTGCAAATATTTCACATTTCATATTTATGAAGAGTTTTTGATAACATTTAAAAATCTGTTAAACTGATACCAACTTTAATTGGATTTGGTAATAGTTTCATAATTATTTTTAATTTAATTCAATTTTACAGGAATTGCTCGAAATATTTCATTATTCTTAAAAGTTTATGGAATTTCCGTAAAGTGGTTTTCTTTGAATCGTCTCACGTGTGAATCAAACCAAACTTAATTTCCTATAAAATTTTATACATATATTACTTTTTTTATAGAGATCGTAGGATATCTCAGGACAGTATTTGTCGAACAACGACTTTGCTTTGGTTCTCAAGTGGGCACATTTGGTTGCGGTTCCATCACTGACGGCACAAATAAATTAGAAGTGAGAGTAGCCAGCATTCTTGAACTTCCCAATTACCAGAAAGGGCAAAAGGTTGAAATAACTGGAACCGTGGAACATCAAGGTAATTTTTTTTATTAAGGGGGCAGTCTGGGTCTTTTGCAAGTGTATTGAAGAATTTTTTTTCATAGTGTAATTAATTTAAATACTTTGAAATTTTTACATATTATTACACATATATTAAACTAAATAAAAAAATTTCTTTCTATATTTTTTATTGTTAATAACAAAGAAGTTCAGTTCAGTTTTTCGCCATTAACTATAAGAAATATAGAAAGAAATAGCTGGGAATTATCAGAAAACTAAATGTGACCGGGAATAGGCTAGGAATTTTCTACTATTGTAATATATTTCCATAAAAGTCTAAAAAAGCAAATCATTTAGTTTCAAAAGTATTAAAATTCTTTGCAGAAATGTTTTTAATATTCTGAATTCAAAAGATTTTGTTAATCTATTCAAAAACGCGGTTGCATTTAGGGAGCGTAAAGACTCAGCTGTCAAAATAATTCGCAATTCATTGCTATGGTAATTCCAATGCTGCAACCGCGTTTCTATATGGATTGACAAAATCTTTTGATTTCAGACAATTAAAAACATTTCTAACAAATGTACGTTGTCACATTTAGTAAAAACTGCTTGTAAACAGAGAAAAATTTGTTAGAAAATAAATGTTTACCAATTTCACGTCATTTAAACCGGTCAGTGCCGTATTTGTTGGGTGATAACTGTTAGTCGCACATTATCGAGAAATTTAAGAGACCCTCGAACACCGTTAATCGAATTTTCAATTTTTATTATAAACAGAAAAGATTATTTTTAAAAATTGGAAACATTTTTTGTTTAATTCAATTATTTTCCAAATTTTTAACTAAAATTATTAAAAACCATTATTTAATTATTCATAAAAACTCTAATAAAAATTTTGGAAACCTTTTGTAGATTTATTTATGTTTGAAATCAAATATTTTTAAATTTGATAAGAAAAAAACAAAAAAGAATTAGGACAAAGTCGGGAAATAACCGAGACTTTTGTTGAATAAAAATAATAGACACCCTGATTTAGTTTAACATTTTGAGTATTAATATGTAAAAAATTAAAAATATTAAAATGAATTTCACTAAAATAAATTCTTCAAAATAGGTAGGTACGTGCATAAGAACCGGACTCTCCCCTTAATTATAATCATATGCAGGGTTTTTACTGATCTTGTAATTCTTGCAAATAACCTGGAATTTGAAAAAAATTCCTAAAATTTAATTTTAAAATTATTTATTTAACAGGATTGCGATTCTATTTGCAAATCAACAACTTCAACGACATTAAAGTCATAGAGGACAAAATTATGCCTTTGGGACAACTACTGGCTGGTTATAAAGATTATAAACGACCACTGACAGATTTTGAGCAGCCTTCCACTTCAAGATGAAGATCATAGTTTCTTCTTAAGACAAAGGAGTAAAAAGCATTCTAGAAAAAGAGACCATGATTTTTATTACAAATTTTTGTTAGTAGAAACAAAATCTTTTTATTTAGTAGAAACATGATTATAATTACTACATGCATACATTAAGGGACAATAAGCTCACGATAATATTCTTGGTTAATTTAAAAATTATCGTAGTCTCTTTTTCTAGAATGCTTTTCGCATCTACTTCATCGTTATATAGAAAGAGTGTTAATTATAATTATTTAAGACTGATTAGTTACAATTCTCTATTAATAGATAATATATTTTACTACTGTTTAAAGGGATATGGAAGTGTAAAAAAGGAGAAGTACTTTAGAAAAATGTAAACAAATTTTTTTTCTATTCCGCGTAAACATAATTGCGATTCATAAAGAATATTTATTCTTCCAATTTTTCAATGTTGGACAATAAATTTCTTGTTTAGTTATCCTTTCTTATAATTTTCTTTTTCGTGATTGCTTCTCCCTTTTTCTTTATTTTTAACATAAAAAATACACACCATTAACGTTCCCCTAAGACAAAGATTACAATTGCAAAATATTCTAGAAAAAGAAACGTTGACATTCATTTCGCAATTTATTTTTAGAACAAAATCGTTTCGTTTAGTATAAACATGATTCTGGTTAACTACATACTTTTTTCAATTTTTCTATGAAATGACATTTTTTTGCTTTTTTCTCACTGAGAGATATTAGTCTCACGATACTATTCTTGTTATATTTATTTATTAACATTGTTTCTTTTTCTAGAATGCTTTCCGCGTCTTCATCGTTGTATGGAAAGAGGTACACTTTTTTACACTCTTTCTATTTTTCCAAGACTGATTAGTAATAGAGAACTATAGTTCTCTATTATTAGAGATTATGCTTTACTATTGGTTTAAGAGGATATTGTTGTGTAAAAAGGGAGCAATGTTAACGTTTCATTCTTCAAAAAATTTTTTTTTCTTATTCGCATAAATGTACTTGCAATTTATGAAATAATCTTTCATTTTTTTAATATTAAACAAAAAATTTCTCGTTTAGTTATCCTTTTTTATAATTTTCTTCTTCTTAAATGCTTATCCCTTTTTATTTATTGTTGAAATAAAGAATCGCTTTCTTTAGTATAAACATGATTATGGATAAATACATACTGTTCAATTTTTCTATAAAAAGAAATTTTTTTTGGTTGTTTCTTATTAAGAGTTTATAATCGCACGATAATATTTTTGGTTAATTTATAAATTATAGTATTTTATAAATAAATTTTTTCGTTTCCGCATAAATGTATTTGCGATTAATTTGTCCATAAGTAACAAATTTGTATGATTGATCTGTATAATTGTATACATGTTTTTGTAATTATTTAAATATATATTTTTTATTTATATAATAAATCCTTCTTATAAAATTTTTCATTACTTCTATAATCCTCTGTCTGCGTTGACTTTTTATTTCCACTCTACAGCTTTTAAATATGATTCTTATAGTCCCTACCAGGCGACCGAATTGTTGTTTTCTGTCGATAACGGTCACTTGTATAGGCAGACGGATAATATAATTAAAAAGACATAAACTACAATTTTACATTAAAAAATTTTAAGTTTTATATTTACTGTTATTGTTATAATTAAATGTAATATTAAATATTATTAAATAATAATAATTAAAAAATAAAATACAGTAAAAACATTAAATAATTTTAAATTTTGTCTAAAAAGTGACTTTTCACAAACCGAAGTAATCGATTTTATATTTTTTTCATTATAATCACTGATAAATAAAGAAATTTTTCCCACTTATACCAAAGTGGTGATCTTTATTATGGTTAAAATGATATTAAAAATTATGTCAGTCGTTTCTCAGTGTTGAGAGAAGAAAATTGAGAAATTAAACCACTTCAAAACTTAATTTCCATAAGTAAGGCATTTGTTTCGTTTTTTTATTGATGGTTAATATTTTTAAAAGTGTGAAAGTAGAATAAAACAGTGCAACGACTGAAATAATTTTAAATAACAATTTAACCCTAAAGAACACAACTTTGGCATAAGTGGCAAAAATTTCTTTATTTGTCAGTGATTGTAATGAAAGAAGAAAATCGTAAATCGATTACTTCCGGTTTGAGAAAAATCACGTTTTTAGACGAAATTTAATTTAATTTTATGATTTTGCTTTATTTAAGTTATTTTCTATCACACATTTGAAATATTTAATAAAAAATACACTACTGTAGGGAAGTATCGGTACGGCCGCACGCGCACGACTCAAAAACATACCAATCCTTAAATCACAATTTTTTTGTAAATACAAATGTCAGAAAAGTAAAAATATACTGTTACAAACGTTATTGAATTCTACGATTAATGATATATAACTGAAAATTTTATTAATTTATATAAAGGTTGCAGCAATTGACAAATTTGCAAAACAAGTTTGATACGTATATAAGTGTGATCATACAAGTTTCATCTTTAATTTAAAACCAAAAGTGTTAAAAGATCTTAATCGGTTCTCGAGATATCATTATAAATGTCCGAGCATTTATAGACCAAAACTATTCAAAATCGACTAATTTATTGCATTTGTCAAAAAATAAGTTTAAAATATAAATTACATACATAATTATTTTAATTATCTTTTTTGGGAATAAGCATATAATGCTTGTCGAGAGGCGCGCGTAGCGCGCCCATAGGGCTCTAGTATAGAATTAATTTTTAGTTTTTCTTTTATTCTTGAATGTTTTAGTTACAAAAAATGCACAATTAAAAAAAATAGAAGTTTCTAACCCTAAGTACAGTTTAGGAAAGAAATAACAATTAATTGTTTAAACAATTTAATAAATTGTTATACTTTTGTTATACATCAGAAACACTCAAACATTCTTTTAATAGGTTTTTTGATTAACTTTCTGAATGATTGAAGCTAAAAAAATATATTTTACGATTTTATGATTTTTTTAAAACTTATTGTTATTAAAAAAATGTTTAAAAACAAAATTTGAAAACCGGGCTCGAGAGATCGATAGAAAACTTAATTACGAAGATTTAGAAAAAAAGAAAAATCGTTTTGGCATAAAATTGTGACTTGTAGAGTGATTTGGAACGAAACTTGCGCCGCATAAGCGAATACATGCACGAGTTTCGGCATGCCGCGCTGGACATTTTATTTTTTTTCTTGTAAAGTTATTGTTGTCCCATAATTAAATTTATAAAAAGTATTCTTGACTTTATAGACAATGACTAAAAAAAAATTTTCAAATCAAAGAGGTATTTTTTTTTAAATTTTGATTCAAAAAATTTTTTAAAACTTTTTTCGGGCAAAAGAAATTCTTTTTTTTCTTTTTATTTTTTTCTTTAAAGTGCTTCTTATTATGAGTATTTTCCAAAAAAATTACCTTATTCGGTTAACAAAGAAAAAAGTTATGTGCCTTTTTTGAAAACCCGACCATAATTTTAAGTAAGCAGTAACTTAAAAAATTTTGAAAATTTTGAAAAAACTTTTATACATTTTTATGCCATGTATATGAGGAAACAAATTCAGTAAGTATTATTAATATTGCTAAAATCATCGAAAATTCTTTAGATCACTTCCCGTGGAATTGATCATTTTTTATATTTTTAAGTTTTAATTATAGACAGTTGCAACTTTTACTCACTACAACAAACAAATAAATTTATTGTCGTATTTATGTAATTATTTTCAATAATTTTAACTCAGCAATCATTCAAATCACTTTTGATAATGTAATTATGTCTATTGTTTGTAAACTGATCAAAAGTTTTTTAAATAATTGCTTAGCTGAAAATAATTACATAAATACGACAATAAATTTATTTGTTTGTTGTAGTCAGTAAAAGTTGAAAATTTCTATGATTAAAACTTAAAAATATAAAAAATGCAAACAAAAATTTTCAAAAAATGATAAAAAAAAATTTTTTCTAAAAAAAATTTTGTACATTTTTTTCTGATTCTACATGAAAAAATAAACGATTTGTGTTCTTTAAAATTTTTTTTTAAACAAACCGTTTTTGATTTATCAACAATTGAAGAAAATGGCTAATTATTTAAACAAATTATGATATTATTCATAAAAATTATCTAAAAAACTTTTTTTTAAATACGTTTTAAAGGTGATAAAACTAGCTTTAAAATTATATAAGTGTGATTTACATGCCATGATTTTCTAAACAACTGTATCGCTTTAAAAAAACCAAAAAAAATTTTAAGATTTTATGTTGCAATAACATTTTTTAAACATTAACAAATTAATTTTTAGAAAATTTAGTTTATGCAGTGTTAAAGCTTAGAAAAAGAGCTTTAAAAAGAGACCTTTTTGAGCTTTTTATCTTTAATAATAAACAAAATACAAAACTTGTTATAAAGTGTTTAATCGCTGTAGGGTGAGCAAAAGTTATTGAGCGGCACTGTACATATTAGAATTGATGTTAATGTTGAATGGAATTTTAAATTGCCAGTAAGTGTGTAGTTTCTGATTTTTTTATTATTTACACCTTGAGAAATGTTTGATTTAAATCAAATATCATTATAATATAATTAAGTATAATAATATATATATTTATTATCATATTTTTTAAAAATAAGTTACTTCTGAAAATTGATTTTCTTTTAAATATTTTAAATTGAACTTTTTTTATTAATAAAATTTTTCACTCGCGTTTTTCTAGAAACTGAGGCCCTAAAAATACAAACACATAAATAGAAATCATCAAAATAATTTAAACATTAATTTTGATTCTTAAAAAACAATTTTTTCTAAAAAAAATTCCAAATTACGATTTTCGGGTTAAGGTTTCTCTTTTCAGGGGCTGCTAAGGAACCAGAGGGTAACAATAAATTGTTTTGGCATCGTAGGCAAACTTTTTCTTCCTTTCAGACACCTGTAAACTATTTATTAATATTATTTACCATTTTGTTGTTAAATTATTTATAATTATTAATTTTTTTTTTTTTTTTTTTTTTTTTTGCTTAGGGAATTTTGGGAAATCTGCCTACAGATACCTTGGACTCCGCACTCCAAGGTTATGTGGGGTTGGTGTGATAAAACAAAAGGAAATAAAAAAAAATTGAAAAATAAATATATAAAATAGTAAATTTAATAAACTGGCGACCTACTGCCAGCCCGACCCACTAAAACCCGTAACCCTTCTTCTGGAGCCCTTTACCCTCCCTCGGAACTGTCGTAAGACTTTAGCCTTCGATGGTGGCGCTCCAACTCTGTCGCTAATGCGACTTTCTGCTTTTCTCTGCGGTTCTCCTGCGTCAATAGTTAAAAAATTTAAAACTATTTCAATATAAAAGCGGAATTAACAGCACAACAACAATAAAAAACAAAAATTTTAAGAAGTTTAAAAAGTCAAAAGATAAAATTATAAACGGATATATATAAAAAAAAATAAAAATAAACGCGTATAAAATATTGAAAACATAAAATTGTACAAAGATGAATAAAAAAAACAAAACAAATTAAAAAAAATGTATAGGGACAAATAAATCACAAAATAAATTAATAAAAAACAAACAAACAAATTAAAAGCTGTTTAAATTACGCTTTTTGGCGGCCGTCGAGATCCTTCCTCGACATAACCGAGATTATGAAGTTCTCGACTTGCCGCCAATTCTCTTCCGACTGGGTCATCAGCGATACCATATTCTCCGGTGTAACTTGACTGTTTACACCTTCGAACATGGCCCGCCTCTCCAAGTCCCATTTTTTGCATGAGAAGAGGGTGTGCTCCGCGTTGTCCTCAGGGAACTGGCAATATGCACACACCTCGTTCTCGCGTAATTTAAAGCGACACAGGTACGAGGTAAAACACCCGTGACCTGTGAGCGCCTGAGTCAAATAATAGGAAACCTGACCGTGTTTCCTATTTATCCAGGTGGCGAGTGCCGGGATAAGGCGATAGGTCCATCGACCTTTTCCCTCACCATCCCATCTTTCCTGCCATCTTTCTATGAGCCTGTGCCTCGCTTCTTTGCGGATCAGGCCCTTGCTTGGTCTTAATTCCTCATCCCAGGAACTGCTTTCTTTAGAAAAGAGAAACATTTCTTCCCTTTCCCTCGCCAAGAGATCTGCTGGCGGGACACTTGCAAGGACCTGCACAGCACTCGTAGATACCGTCTTATATGCAGAGATGATACGCGTTGTTATCGATCTCTGCGCCGACAGTATCTTTTCACAGATGGTAACACATCTTTTACTCCTCAGGGATGGGGCCCACGCTGGTGCTGCATAGAGCATTTTAGCGTGGGCGACACTCGCCACCAGTCTTCTTTTTTGTTCACGGGGTCCGCCAACATTTGGCATTAACCGTGAAAGATTAGCCGCACACTCGATCGCCTTATTCGACGCCGTAGCCATGTGGTGGTGGAAGTTTAACCTTCCATCCAACTCCACACCAAGGTATTTAATTTGTTTACTCCACTTGACCTCGAATCCGTCTATCACGATTCGTGGGAGCTCATAACCACGTCTGTCTGTGACTAGCAGTGCCTCGGTCTTTTCCAGGGCCATTTCAAGACCTCTGGTATCCAGCCAGCTTTTTGCTAGTCGCAGACATTCGTTCACCAATGTCCCAAGAGCCTCCTCACTCTCGGCAGTGCACACGAACAACGCGTCGTCCGCAAAGCCGATGATCATCGCACCTTCGGGCAGATCCATTCGCAGAAAATCATCGTAAGATACATTTCATACAAATGGACCCACCCTCGAGCCTTGAGGAGCCCCACGCTGCATCTCTTCCCTGAGAGTGCAGGTGTCTCCCTCATATATAACCCACCTGTCGCTAAGATAATTATCCATTATCCGCAACAAGTAGGGCGGCATGTTTTTCTTTTCCATCGACTCGATGAGATCTTTCCATCTTGCGGAATTAAACGCGTTGCGTATGTCAATTGCTACCAACGCGCAAAAGCTCTTCTTTTTCCCAGGTCCCAATTTGTTTTTTTCCTGCTTTGGCTATGTCCACAACTGCCTGGATGGCATCAACTGTGGACTTGCCTTTACGGAAACCAAATTGGTAATCGGATAGACGATTCTCTTCGGTCAAGTGGCCCTGCATTCTCTGGAGAACCATATCCTCTAGAAGTTTACCCATCGTATCTAGCAGGCATATAGGCCTGTACGATGAAACCTTATCTAGAGGTTTTTCACCTTTCCTTAGGAGGACTAACCTCTGTCGCTTCCAGTCGCGGAAGAACTCTCCTCTCTCAAGGCAAAGATTGAAGCATCGAAGCAGAATCTGGGGTGAAGTGTCGATTACCAACTTTAGGATCTCGTTACTTATCCCATCGATTCCAGGCGCCTTGCCTGTTTTTAATCTTTTGCCTGCTTTTTTCAGTTCACTAAGTGTGAAGAGTTCTTCCTCTTCGACTTTGCAAAAACTCCAGTCCCTTCTAAGGTATGGTTCTGCAGGAGGAAACAAAGAACTTATTATCTTTCTGACCCAATCGGGATTGTCCAGGCCGGGGGTCTTTTGCCTCGTCACTAATTTCTTAGTTACGATTTTAAAAGCCAGACCCCATGGGTCCTTATCGACCTCCTCGATTAGGTCCTTCCAGCTACGGCGTCGCGACTTGCGGATCTCTTTCTTGAGGTCCTTTTTCGCCTCCTTGAAAGCCTCTTTCAGCAAGGGATCTCACTTAGAACGGGTATATGTCCTTCTTGCTTTGAGGCATTCCTTTCTCAAGGAGGACAGTTTTTCTGACCACCAGTGCAAGGATTTTTTCCTTGGAAAGGCGCCTTTGCGACGTGGCATCGACGCATTGCAAGCGGTGACGATTATATTTCGCACCGCTCGCACCTCTCCATTTAGACTTTTCGGCCTCCTCACCCAACCAGAATCCTCAATTAAGATAGATTCTTTTAGGGACCGGCTGAACTTCTCCTTGTCGAGTTTCTTAATGTTCCACGAGAAGGTTTTGCGACTAGGAGCTTCCTGTCTCTTTCCTCCTCGTGTGTCTCCCATTGAGACTGAGAACTCAATGTACTGGTGGTCACTTGCTGTATATTCCTCAGAGACCCGCCAGTCGCTTATATGGCTAAATATATTAGACGATGCTATCGTTAGATCTATTATCGATCCGATCGCACCTCGTCTAAACGTCCATGTTTTTCCCCGGTTTACAACTAATAAATCGTTCTTGGAGATCATTTCTCCAATCAGAATTCCTCTCTTGTCGAGCCTTGTCTCACCCCACTCTGGCGACTTTGCATTAAAATCGCCAGTGATGATGACATCCAGCTTGGATTCTATGAGGCTCGATTCTAGGTCTTCTATATTGGCTTCGAAGGTGGTCAGCGGGTCGTTGGGTGAGAAGTAGCAGCTATACATACGTATGTTAGCCACCTCTATCCACACAAACCCGCTGCTTGTCTCCAAGAACTTGTCAACCCGCAATTCTGGGTTGCACAGCTTGATGGCGGCTCTCTTCGCCTTATCCTGATACCAAGGTGCGAGGTCGCTTCCTTGATACTGCTCACTGCAGAACAGGATATCCACCTCATTTTCCCTAGCTGTTTGCATCAGGAGCACCTGTGCATCCTTACTTGTATGCAGGTTGACTTGAAGGAGCTTTAAGGATTTGCCCTTTTAAGTTTCTCCAGTTCCTCCTTGTAAACCGGGCAGGAAATTCTTCCAGGGATATGGTTGACTTCCGTTTTTCCCAAATCTGTACACGTTATGCACTTTGGCTTGTCATTAGTACACTTTTTGGAGAAGTGTCCCGCTTCGCCGCATCTCCGACAGTTTTTTGTTCTGTCGGGGCCCTTGCAAATTCGGGTCACGTGTCCATAGGCTAGGCACTTTTGACATCTTGTCACTTCTAAGTGCGTTCGGATGGATGCATTTATCCAGCCAATACGCACTTTGCCCAGCTTAAGCAGACTCTCGCTGTCCGTTTCATTCAAGCGTACTAGTGCCACTTTCGTACCACCAAAACGTGTCAGAAGTCGGCAAGTCACCTCTAATTCGGGCTTTTGCAACTTCTGCTTTAAGACGGTTAAAACGTCCTCCTCTAAAGTTGTTTCGACAAGATCCCGAATTTCGAGGGTCTTTTTACTGACAAGAGCCGTAACCTCGGCCTTGTCCAGAAGAACGGAGGTAAGATTCTGAGCGAACTTTGAAGTTTCACCCCCCTTTTTCACAACAACAAGAACCTCTTTTTTAAGAGTTCTCCTAATTTTCACAATCTCTGTTCCAGTTTCCTCTGGCTTTACCGAAGTTGTTGCCAGTTTTATGAGATCATGGTAGGTCTCTGGATTCCGGGCCACAATTTTTATTGCCTCCGTTGTTCTAATTTTGGGGGGGCGCTTCTGAAGTCGCTCCCTCTCCTCCGCTTTCTTCAAGGCCTTTTTCTTACGGGCCTCCCGTTTCCTATTGGAGACAGTTTCAAAGTCTTTTTCGTTTTCAGGCTTATTTGCCACAGTTGCCTCCGAATAAGAAGCAACCCTGGCCGAAGCAGCCTTACTCACCTCTGTCTCCATAACAGTAGGGTTTGCCTTGGTCTCCTTGCTCTTAACCCTCTTACCCTTGGGAGTGGTCACAGAAGAATCAGTCTCCGGACCTTCAAACTCTCTAGGGCGCTTCCTTGGGTCGATGGACTTGCTCTCGCTGGATGTGGCGTGCGACATCGATCTAGGAGTTTCAGGATTCGACCTTGGTTTGCTTGGGCTAATGAAGGGCTTAGGTATAAATCGCAGGTTTCTGCAAAGCACCTCGTGCACCTTCTCCATTGCCACCATTCCATCCTTAACATCCTTGCTAATGTTTTTTTGCTTTTTGCAAGCACGCCACATACTATCCAGTATTATTGGGATCAGATCGACCTGTTCTAAAACATTTTCTTCGAATCTGCTAAGTCCCACATCCTCAGAATTTTTTATTTGGCTCCCTCCAAAATCCTTGGAGCCGTCTGCACCGACTACCGGGGCTTGAACCCGATCAGAATCGGTGACGGGATTACCCTCATTTGAGGTACCCGCTTGGAGTAATTTATTTGAATCTTTATCCATTTCATTCATTTTTTTTTGGTTTTAGAATCAGGGAACCACCCTGTTGGTTGCCCTTTAGTGAAAAGCCCCGCCACCACGGCAAGGTCTACCGAACATATCCATGATGTCAATCATGTCTGGCAGTGGATAAGCATCCACTTCTCCCAGCACATCAAAGACATCGATGATGTTCGGTAGTGGACAACCATCGGCGGGGATTATTATTATTATTATTATTATTATTATTATTATTATTATTTTTTTTTTTTTTTTTTTTTTTTGCTTAGGGAATTTTGGGAAATCTGTTTACAGATACCTTGGATTCCGCACTCCAAGGTTATGTGGGGTTGGTAGAATAAAAAAAAGGGAATTTAAAAAAAAGGATAAATAAATAAATGTTATAATAAATTTAATAAACTGGCGACCTACTACCAGCCCGACCCACTAAAACCCGTAACCCTTCTTTTGGAGCCCTTTACCCTCCCTCGGAACTGTCGTAAGACTTTAGCCTTCGAGGGAGGCGCTCCAACTCTATCGCTGCTGCGACTTTGTTCTGTGTCTGCGGTTCTCCTGCGTCAATAGTTAAAAAATTTAAAACTATTTCAATATAAAAGCGGAATTAACAGCACAACAACAATAAAAAACAAAAATTTTAAGAAGTTTAAAAAGTCAAAAGATAAAATTATAAACGGATATATAAAAAAAAATAAAAATAAACGCGTATAAAATATTGAAAACATAAAATTGTACAAAGATGAATAAAAAAAACAAAACAAATTAAAAAAAAATGTATAGGGACAAATAAATCACAAAATAAATTAATAAAAAACAAACAAACAAATTAAAAGCTGTTTAAATTACGCTTTTTGGCGGCCGTCGAGATCCTTCCTCGACATAACCGAGATTATGAAGTTCTCGACTTGCCGCCAATTCTCTTCCGACTGGGTCATCAGCGATACCATATTCTCCGGTGTAACTTGACTGTTTACACCTTCGAACATGGCCCGCCTCTCCAAGTCCCATTTTTTGCATGAGAAGAGGGTGTGCTCCGCGTTGTCCTCAGGGAACTGGCAATATGCACACACCTCGTTCTCGCGTAATTTAAAGCGACACAGGTACGAGGTAAAACACCCGTGACCTGTGAGCGCCTGAGTCAAATAATAGGAAACCTGACCGTGTTTCCTATTTATCCAGGTGGCGAGTGCCGGGATAAGGCGATAGGTCCATCGACCTTTTCCCTCACCATCCCATCTTTCCTGCCATCTTTCTATGAGCCTGTGCCTCGCTTCTTTGCGGATCAGGCCCTTGCTTGGTCTTAATTCCTCATCCCAGGAACTGCTTTCTTTAGAAAAGAGAAACATTTCTTCCCTTTCCCTCGCCAAGAGATCTGCTGGCGGGACACTTGCAAGGACCTGCACAGCACTCGTAGATACCGTCTTATATGCAGAGATGATACGCGTTGTTATCGATCTCTGCGCCGACAGTATCTTTTCACAGATGGTAACACATCTTTTACTCCTCAGGGATGGGGCCCACGCTGGTGCTGCATAGAGCATTTTAGCGTGGGCGACACTCGCCACCAGTCTTCTTTTTTGTTCACGGGGTCCGCCAACATTTGGCATTAACCGTGAAAGATTAGCCGCACACTCGATCGCCTTATTCGACGCCGTAGCCATGTGGTGGTGGAAGTTTAACCTTCCATCCAACTCCACACCAAGGTATTTAATTTGTTTACTCCACTTGACCTCGAATCCGTCTATCACGATTCGTGGGAGCTCATAACCACGTCTGTCTGTGACTAGCAGTGCCTCGGTCTTTTCCAGGGCCATTTCAAGACCTCTGGTATCCAGCCAGCTTTTTGCTAGTCGCAGACATTCGTTCACCAATGTCCCAAGAGCCTCCTCACTCTCGGCAGTGCACACGAACAACGCGTCGTCCGCAAAGCCGATGATCATCGCACCTTCGGGCAGATCCATTCGCAGAAAATCATCGTAAGATACATTCCATACAAATGGACCCACCCTCGAGCCTTGAGGAGCCCCACGCTGCATCTCTTCCCTGAGAGTGCAGGTGTCTCCCTCATATATAACCCACCTGTCGCTAAGATAATTATCCATTATCCGCAACAAGTAGGGCGGCATGTTTTTCTTTTCCATCGACTCGATGAGATCTTTCCATCTTGCGGAATTAAACGCGTTGCGTATGTCAATTGCTACCAACGCGCAGAAGCTCTTCTTTTTCCCAGGTCCCAATTTGTTTTTTCCTGCTTTAGCTATGTCCACAACTGCCTGGATGGCATCAACTGTGGACTTGCCTTTACGGAAACCAAATTGGTAATCGGATAGACGATTCTCTTCGGTCAAGTGGCCCTGCATTCTCTGGAGAACCATATCCTCTAGAAGTTTACCCATCGTATCTAGCAGGCATATAGGCCTGTACGATGAAACCTTATCTAGAGGTTTTTCACCTTTCCTTAGGAGGACTAACCTCTGTCGCTTTCAGTCGCGGAAGAACTCTCCTCTCTCAAGGCAAAGATTGAAGCATCGAAGCAGAATCTGGGGTGAAGTGTCGATTACCAACTTTAGGATCTCGTTACTTATCCCATCGATTCCAGGCGCCTTGCCTGTTTTTAATCGTTTGCCTGCTTTTTTCAGTTCACTAAGTGTGAAGAGTTCTTCCTCTTCGACTTTGCAAAAACTCCAGTCCCTTCTAAGGTATGGTTCTGCAGGAGGAAACAAAGAACTTATTATCTTTCTGACCCAATCGGGATTGTCCAGGCCGGGGGTCTTTTGCCTCGTCACTAATTTCTTAGTTACGATTTTAAAAGCCAGACCCCATGGGTCCTTATCGACCTCCTCGATTAGGTCCTTCCAGCTACGGCGTCGCGACTTGCGGATCTCTTTCTTGAGGTCCTTTTTCGCCTCCTTGAAAGCCTCTTTCAGCAAGGGATCTCCCTTAGAACGGGTATATGTCCTTCTTGCTTTGAGGCATTCCTTTCTCAAGGAGGACAGTTTTTCTGACCACCAGTGCAAGGATTTTTTCCTTGGAAAGGCGCCTTTGCGACGTGGCATCGACGCATTGCAAGCGGTGACGATTATATTTCGCACCGCTCGCACCTCTCCATTTAGACTTTTCGGCCTCCTCACCCAACCAGAATCCTCAATTAAGATAGATTCTTTTAGGGACCGGCTGAACTTCTCCTTGTCGAGTTTCTTAATGTTCCACGAGAAGGTTTTGCGACTAGGAATAGTTTTGCTTCCTTGATACTGCTCACTGCAGAACAGGATATCCACCTCATTTTCCCTAGCTGTTTGCATCAGGAGCACCTGTGCATCCTTACTTGTATGCAGGTTGACTTGAAGGAGCTTTAAGGATTTGCCCTTTTAAGTTTCTCCAGTTCCTCCTTGTAAACCGGGCAGGAAATTCTTCCAGGGATATGGTTGACTTCCGTTTTTCCCAAATCTGTACACGTTATGCACTTTGGCTTGTCATTAGTACACTTTTTGGAGAAGTGTCCCGCTTCGCCGCATCTCCGACAGTTTTTTGTTCTGTCGGGGCCCTTGCAAATTCGGGTCACGTGTCCATAGGCTAGGCACTTTTGACATCTTGTCACTTCTAAGTGCGTTCGGATGGATGCATTTATCCAGCCAATACGCACTTTGCCCAGCTTAAGCAGACTCTCGCTGTCCGTTTCATTCAAGCGTACTAGTGCCACTTTCGTACCACCAAAACGTGTCAGAAGTCGGCAAGTCACCTCTAATTCGGGCTTTTGCAACTTCTGCTTTAAGACGGTTAAAACGTCCTCCTCTAAAGTTGTTTCGACAAGATCCCGAATTTCGAGGGTCTTTTTACTGACAAGAGCCGTAACCTCGGCCTTGTCCAGAAGAACGGAGGTAAGATTCTGAGCGAACTTTGAAGTTTCACCCCCCTTTTTCACAACAACAAGAACCTCTTTTTTAAGAGTTCTCCTAATTTTCACAATCTCTGTTCCAGTTTCCTCTGGCTTTACCGAAGTTGTTGCCAGTTTTATGAGATCATGGTAGGTCTCTGGATTCCGGGCCACAATTTTTATTGCCTCCGTTGTTCTAATTTTGGGGGGGCGCTTCTGAAGTCGCTCCCTCTCCTCCGCTTTCTTCAAGGCCTTTTTCTTACGGGCCTCCCGTTTCCTATTGGAGACAGTTTCAAAGTCTTTTTCGTTTTCAGGCTTATTTGCCACAGTTGCCTCCGAATAAGAAGCAACCCTGGCCGAAGCAGCCTTACTCACCTCTGTCTCCATAACAGTAGGGTTTGCCTTGGTCTCCTTGCTCTTAACCCTCTTACCCTTGGGAGTGGTCACAGAAGAATCAGTCTCCGGACCTTCAAACTCTCTAGGGCGCTTCCTTGGGTCGATGGACTTGCTCTCGCTGGATGTGGCGTGCGACATCGATCTAGGAGTTTCAGGATTCGACCTTGGTTTGCTTGGGCTAATGAAGGGCTTAGGTATAAATCGCAGGTTTCTGCAAAGCACCTCGTGCACCTTCTCCATTGCCACCATTCCATCCTTAACATCCTTGCTAATGTTTTTTTGCTTTTTGCAAGCACGCCACATACTATCCAGTATTATTGGGATCAGATCGACCTGTTCTAAAACATTTTCTTCGAATCTGCTAAGTCCCACATCCTCCGAATTTTTTATTTGGCTCCCTCCAAAATCCTTGGAGCCGTCTGCACCGACTACCGGGGCTTGAACCCGATCAGAATCGGTGACGGGATTACCCTCATTTGAGGTACCCGCTTGGAGTAATTTATTTGAATCTTTATCCATTTCATTCATTTTTTTTGGTTTTAGAATCAGGGAACCACCCTGTTGGTTGCCCTTTAGTGAAAAGCCCCGCCACCACGGCAAGGTCTACCGAACATATCCATGATGTCAATCATGTCTGGCAGTGGATAAGCATCCACTTCTCCCAGCACATCAAAGACATCGATGATGTTCGGTAGTGGACAACCATCGGCGGGGTATAATTATTAATTTACAGCTATAAATAACAATACGCTATTTATTGCGGCAATAATTGAAATTAGGCAAAATTTTATAAAAAGATAATTGGGACTTTTACAAGAATATTTTTCAAATTGTGAACGTAGTTGAATTTTATAAGATGAATTTTATTTTTCTTTGAAAATAATTGAATTTCTGCAATTATTTGTAATTTCTTCAAAATTTAATTTTTTTAGTGTTTTCAACAAAAAATATTATTAGAAAATTTTTAAATTCTACTATTTTTAAAATTGCTAATTTTACTTTAAAAAGGCAGTAAGAAGTTAGCGCGCGAATTGTTGCTAGTCATTAACTACAAAAATGTTTTTTCATTCATTCACTTTTTCTGTCCCTCACACTCTGAAGTTGTTTTTTGTTTATACTTTTGTTTTTTGTTATCTTTAGATAGATTGTATATTATATTATTATGTTATAATTATTTTTATTTTATAATTAATTCAAAATTGTAATGACAAATAGAAATCATGAGAATTTTTTTCACTTCTCTTTTCATTAAGACTAAAATTTTGTTAAATATTTTGTTTTGTCAAATTAAAATTATGCAAATTTTTGTTATTTACTTGTAAGCAAAATTAGAAAATTGTTAAAAACTGTGATTAAGAAATAGAAAATTTATTTAGCATTATTTTTGTTCATGAATCACAATTTTTAAAATTAATTTATTATTTTGCTTTAGAAAAAGAAGAAGAAAATATTTGCACAATTTCTATTTTTAATCTTATTTTTGGAACAGGATTTTCCACAGGAATTAAGACATTCAAAAATTTCAAATTCAAACCTTTTTTAAATTAAAACACTTATAAAAGTATTGTTATAAAACCCATGTTTTCTACACGGAGAGTTTATAGTAGTGGGTAACATAATGATGGTCAGGGTGACCATCTTTTATGCTACGTATACGAAAAGCTATACCCGAAAAAGGATTTCTATTATTTTCCCCGAAAAAAAATCCCCGAAAAATTATTTTATCAAAATATTTAAAAAGAATGATGAATGTATGGAACAAAAGACAAATGACTGTATTGACATAACCCACGTATTTAGATCTACTTTTTCATTTTGATAAAACCTATCGTATTTTTAAAATTTCAAAGTTGACAGTATGAATTACGAATTTGAATTGATAAATGAAAGAAGATTAGGAATAGATGGATTTTTATATATAAAATCACGAACGGGGGTCGAGAAAACTTACTGGGATTGTAAAAAAGATATAATTTCCGTAGTGAAGGATTTCAAAAAAGAACAAGGCGATACTGAGATCCAACTAGTTGAACTTTCCCTGGGCCGCAAAATCAGAGCAGCACCAAAAAAAATGGTTGGATGCCCAAAGAAGACTGAAAGCGATTGTCGAATCGTATGGCACTTATGACGCACAGGGTTGGAAAGATTATTTGTATGCAGTTGGTTGCAATATCGTGATGTCTTAAAAATTGCATACCGTCGAAGTGTAAACTTTATAACAAATTCATAATTTCAAAATTCGCATTTATTTTAACACAATCAATTTGTAAAAATAATTAAACAAATATATTTTTCTTCTCTGAAACAATTTTTTTTCCATTCGGGGAAAGGTTTTTTTTTTAATATTCGGGGAATTGTCCTTTTTGTGTATTCGGGGAAATAGTTTTCGGAGAACTGTCCTTTTTGAAGATTCGGGGAAATGGTTTTCGGGGAATTGGTCATCGGGAAAAAGTACATTCGGGGAATGTGATTCGGGGGAATGGTCGGGTACCTCGTTAACTCATCATTAAACTTACATTAGGAAAAAGAGAATTTTGAAATGATTCTGATGATTTGCAACTTTTTTCTGGCGCTCAGGACTTTTTTCATTAGTTTTATCGTGTTCTAAACTATCAATCCATTCCATAAAATTATTACCCTCTGCTATTTCTTTCGATTCTATTGACTTTTCAGTTAAAACGACGGGATTTTCTGCAGTCGACAAAATTTTGTAATGAATGTAACTTGACTGATCCTAAAAAATAAATAAATTGAAATTATAATTTATTATTTAGAAATAAAAGTTGTTCGTGGTAACACATTTAAAAACTCTACCCAGTCAGAAAAGTTCTATAAAATATTTTATACTTACAATTTATCTAAAGAAATATTTTTTTTTAATTTCTCCACAAATTCTATAGGGGAGTGTAAGGTATGGTGGCGGACACTGTTTTTTGCGTCTCTCTCTCTCTCAAAAAAAACCACATATTCAATAACTGTTGCGGTGGAGAACAAGAGGCATACAAAAAATGCAAAGACAATTGAAACTCGTGCAAAAAAATGATCCGCCACTGTACGTTACAAAAATTACGCCATCATACCTTACAAGCTATTGATGGAAATATGTTGGTGTTACTTTCATACAGCGCGAATAGAGAAAAATGTAAAATACAAAAAACTGTTGTCCAATACGTTCCATACATTTACCTTACTCAATTTACAAAAAATCTTTACTCAGACACTGTTAACACACATATCTAATAAAACTTTTTATTTTTGTTTCACTACATTTTTATTCAAAATCACTTAGAGTACAAAGCACGCGTTTGCTCATTAATACTACTGCATATAAAATGTCATCACAATAAAAGACATCGACCATAGTGATAAGGCGTTTCAGATGTGACGTTACATGCCAGATTTGACAAGTCCGCAACCATACTTTACATTTCCCTAGGTTTTAGTAGATGAGTGTAAAGCCTGATATTTCCAAAGATTTAAATTTGAAATATTTTCAAAATTTTATTAGGTATTTCTAAACAATAATTGAATGTTTCTTAAAATTGTATTAAAAATAATTGAAATTCTGCGATGAAAATAATTTAATTTCTAAATGAAATTTTATATTTATGAAAATAATTGAATGTTTTCGTAGAATTTTATTAACCATTTTTTTCAATCATTAAATTTTTTGATACATTTTATGAAAATAGTAAATATTTCTTCGAAGAATTTTAATAATTTTGAAAATAATTGAATCCTTGTGATGAATATTGTTAATTATAAAAATAATTAAATTTGTCCAAGAATTGTATAAAAATTTCTAAAAATAATGGATTTTCTGTGAAGAATTTTGTTATTTATTAAAATAATTGCGTTAAAATTTTTTAAATAATATTAAAAAATTTATTTTTGGCAGAAATTTCCCCCACGGTAGACACATTGCCTAGCATATCATAGAGATGTCTATGGATATCCAAGGGTTATCCAAATTGCCGTAAAAATTGATATCCCCAGGACATTCTGAATATTTCGGTGCTATGAGGGTCATTATAGATAATATCTTTATAAGATATTTATACTATACTTTCATAGTTGTCTTTTACACACATAAATGATAGTAGCTGGTAAAAAGAGAGTACAGCTGGTATTACTGTTTTTGAAATGTGTAAAAAAAACAACGCTATCTCCTCGCAGCAGTTGTCCGGCAAAATGATGGTCCATAATTTTCAAAAAAAACTTTGACAATTCAATATGTACTTAAAAAAACTTTTAAGTGTATCTTTTTTTAAATTAAGTAATGAAACTTTTAATTATTATTCTTCACCCTTAGAAACATGAGACTTAATCCATTTAAAATCAGGCAGGTCGACTATCTATAATTCAAGTTATAGATTTAGATGTCACTAAAATATGTTATTGTACATGAAAAATGATTTTTGTTTTTTGATTTTTATTCTTCAAAAAAGATAAATTTAAAGAAATTACGCACATTTAAAACATTTAGTGGTAAAACTCAAATGAACAGTAAAAAAAAAATGTTTCGCTTGGTATTTTTTTCCTTTTGAGTATAATTTAATTTTCTTTCTTGGGTCTTGTAGATGGTCTTGTCCTCTTCAAAATCCAGTTTGAAATTTAAAAAAATATTTAAAATTATAAAAATAGGGGATGATTTTCTGAAAATAAATAAGATCAATTTTCTCAAAACCACCACCTTTTTTTGTTATCAAATTTTTAATACAAGTTCTTAAAATAATTATAAACATTTCCTATGAATTTCAAGCGGGTTAAGCCATTCTGGCAATCAGAAGAATTTTTTTAAAAATATTTATTTTCGCAAATTGTCAAATTGTTAACTTGTATTTTTAAAAACAAATGAATCGTTATAACATTGTTGACGTGAACGTTAACAATTTAAAAATTTGTAAAAATAAATGTTTAAAAAAAATTCTCCTAATTGCCAGAATGGTTTAGCCCGCTTAAAATTTATTTAGGCTAATTAAATAATACACCAATTAAAAATAATAAAAAATAAAAGGTTAACAAGCACTATAGTTAAAAAGTTACATAGTAACTAGTCAGCTCGTCGTGACAAGTATATATTTATACCAGCTGACTAGTTACTATGTAACTTTTTAACTTATTTTAATTTTTTACTAGGTAATTTTTAAAAATTGTTTATAAAAATTATAGTGTTTGACCTTTTATTTTTAATTATTTTTAATTGGTGTATTGTTTTAATTAGCCTGAAGAGGATGACAAACCCACGTCATCAAAACGTTGCTGTTTTTAAATAAACAAAAAATATGACATAAATTTATTCTATTTATGTTCTTATTTTCACCTTCTATGGGTCAAATTTTTGTAATTTATTATTTTAAGAACTTGTAGTAAAAATTGGATAACAAAAAAGGTGGTGTTTTTGAGAAAATTTATCTTATTTATTTTTAGAAAATCATCCCCTATTTTTATAATTTTAAATATTTTTTCAAATTTCAAACTGGATTTTGAAGAGGCCAAGACCATCTACAAGACTCAAGAAAGAAAATTAAATTATAGGGTAATGTCACCTTGAGTGGACCGCCTAAGCTTTTTTCTAAAAAATTCTTTATGACAGCAAATTAATCGGAGGTTTCTATTCCAAGCTTTAGTTTAGATCCCTAGATAAGTGTTTATACCATAATAGCTTTGATTTTTTTTTATTTGGGAAAAACAATTGACTTTAACCCTTTCGTGCCCCCGGGAATCCAGCAGTTAGATTTGTTTCTAAATTGGCAATCGGGGGTTTTTTTGGGTCGCTGATTACGAATCCAATGTCAGTTTTTCAAAACTCAAAATGGCGGATCCGAAATGGCGGACAAGATTTTAAAAAATTGCTAGAATTTGTGTCAATGTTGTTACTTGGCAGTTTTTGGGGTCGCTGATTGCAAATCAGAAGTCAGATTTTAAAAATTTTTAAAAATCAAAATGGCGGATCCAGTATGGCGGATAAGATTCCAAAAAATTGCTTAAATTTGCTTCAATATTGTTACTCGGGGGTTTTCGGGGTCGCTGATTACGAAACCGATGTCAGTTTTTCAAAATTCAAAATGACAAATCCAATAAGGCGGACAAGATTTTAAAAAATTGCTTCAATTTGCGTCAATATTGTTACATGGGGGTTTTCGGGGTCGCTGATTGCAAATCAGAAGTCAGATTTTAAAAATTTTTCAAAATGAAGAATCCAATATGGTGGACAAGATTTCAAAAAATTCCTTGAATTTGCTTCAATATTGTTACTTGGGGGTTTTCGGGTCCGCTGATTACGAATCCGATGTCAGTTTTTCAAAATCCAAAATGGCAGATCCAATATGGCAAACGAGATTTTCAAAAATTTGTTTGAATTTGCTTCAAAAGCGTTACTTGTGGGTTTTAAGGGTCACTGATTACGAATCTAATTTCAGTTTTTAAAAATCAAAATGGCGGATTAAATACAAAAGTTTTTGAGGTCGTTGAGTACGGAGAGAATTTTAGATTTGAATTTTATTACTAGTTTGTTACTAAAAATAAACTTTTTATTTTATTATTAATTTCATATCCTTATTTTTATATAAAAAATAAATTATACAAAAAATTTAGAATAAAAATATGATCTGAAATTTATTAGTTTATTTACTCTCCCTACAATAGGTGGGGTTCGAGACTCCCAAATACATACTTAATAATCTTAACCTATATTTACAAAAATTCTTACAAGTAATCATTCTCTAAATACAACTTAACCTAAACTCAACTCTCTGCACGCTCTTAACCTATCGCCAGTGCCGGACTTCCGTTGCCAGTTCCTTCTATGCCCATGCTGGCTTCGATCCATTTCGCCCACTCTTTTTTAAAAACCTTCTACTCCTTTCTCACCTTTCTTACACCCTCCAGTCATCCACTTTTACCCATCCATCTATCCATCCAAGCAAAATCTTCTCACCTCATTCTCAGCCTATCCCTGTCTATCACACTTTACATGCTTCCATCCCTCCACCCGTATCCTCCATCACAACATACTTTACCCCATCCACCCAAATACAATCTTTACCCAATATGATCTGAAATTAGTAACAAAATTAAACAAATGAATTTCGATACGCCAGAATAAAATAACAATGGTACAAGTAAAGAGTTTTATTAAAAATTATGAAAATTAATCTTTTCATTTGACAATTTTTTGTGGAATTAAAAACATATTTTCTACAAAATTAAGCATAGATTATTTTGTTTCTACTATTTTATCAATAAAACTTAAACTGACATCAGATTCGTAATCAGCGACTCCAAAAACCCCCGAGTAGTAGTTTTGAAGCAAATAGAAGCAATTTTTGAAATCTTGTCCGCCATAGTGGATCCGACATTTTCAATTTTGACAAACTGACATCGGATTCGTAATCAGCAACCCCGAAATCCCCCGAGTAACAATATTGAAGCAAATTCACGCAAATTACTTGGTTAATTTTTATAAGAATTACTTAAAACTTTCTAAGTGGGACATATATGTCCCGGAGGCACGAAAGGGTTAATAAAATAGCTAATTTTTAAAGAATGAAAAAAGTGCAACCTTGAGAAGACCACTCTTAACCCTTTGCGGCATGCATAACATTATAACATTAATTTAAAAATCACAAATGCTTATTAGGGTTTTCAGGGTCGCTGATTACGAATCTGAAGTCCGTTTACCAAAATTCAAGATGGCGGATCCAATATGGCGGACAAATTTTTTTAGAATTAATCGAAATCGCTTAAAAATCGTTACTCGGGGGTTTTCGGGGTCGCTGTTCACGAATCTAAAGTCCGTTTTTCAAAATTCAAGATGGCGGATCCAATATGGCGGACGAATTTTTTTAGAATTGATCGAAATCGCATAAAAATAGTTACTCGGGGGTTTTCGGGGTCGCTGATTACGAATCTGAAGTCCGTTTTCCAAAATTCAAAATGGCGGATCCAATATGGCGGACGAAATTTTTTAGAATTGATCGAAATCGCTTGAAAATCATTACTTGGAGGTTTTTAGGATCGCTGATTACGAACCTGAAGTCCGTTTTTCAAAATTCAAAATGGTGGATCCAATATGGCGGACGAATTTTTTTAGAATTGATAGAAATCGCTTGAAAGTCGTTACTCGGGGGTTTTCGGGGTCGCTGATTACGAATCTGAAATTACTTTCAATAAATAAACGTTAAATTATTAAATAATTGTACCGTCGGCATTTTCGTTACCCGATGTACACCGCGGGGAGGTTGCACGATCGGGATTTGTACATCGTTTAGCCCTGAAAAGGGCAGTTTGGTAAATACCGTTCAAAACTTCATAATAATCAAATTGATCTGTTTATTTCCTAATAAAATTAACTAATTAATTAAAATTAGCGGATTTTAATTGCTAGTATAAAGTTTTTGATGTCTCTTGCTTTGAACAAGTGAATTTTTTTTCAGCAGTGGTAAGCAGCAAAGCAATTTCTTGTGGGAAACAGGCAGAGTGGTACATTGCAAGTTTTACACATCCATGATGTTCGCTTTTGGTCGGCTTTAGTACTGCAATGAGCGTAGCGTCTAGGTCAAGCGATAATTTTAGGCATATGAGCTGATTGACTTTTTCTTTTTTCCTCTGACACTTTTGGTTTATAAGAAGAGATTGTACTTAATTTACGTTTCTTCCTAGTTGAACTTGGTATTTTGTGTCCTACCAATTCATCTACTAAACGTAGCGTAAAAAAGACAAGTTCTAATTCAGCATTATTTGACTGACCGCATACCTACGGTGATGGTAACAAACAATAAACAAAATACTATCCATAGTTTGACGAAACAAATGACAAGCGCAAAAAATACAAGTTATAAATCAGCAATATTTGACTAAACGCATATTTACGTTGATTATAACAAACAATAAACAAAACACTGTTAAAAGTTCAAAGAAACTAAAATACTAACTGGACTAAAGCAAATGAATTTTACTAAAAGCGAATTGCTTCGCTGCTTACCACTGCTGAAAATAAAATTCAATTGTTCAAAGCAAGACACATCAAAACTTTATAATAGCAATTAAAATCCGCTGATTTTAATTAATTAGTTAATTTTATTAGGAAATAAACAGCTCAATTTGATTATTATAAAGTTTTGAACAGTATTTACCAAACTGCCCTTTTCAGGGCTAAACGATGTACAAATCCCGATCGTGCAACCTCCCCGCGGTGTACATCAGGTAACGCAAATGCCAACGGTACAATTATTTAATAATTTTACGTTTATTTATTTAAAGTAATTTCAGATTCGTAATCAGCGACCTCGAAAACCCCCGAGTAACGACTTTTAAGCGATTTCGATCAATTCTAAAAAATTCGTCCGCCATATTGGATCCGCCATCTTGAATTTTTAAGAACGGACTTCAGATTCGTGATCAGCGGCCCCGAAAACCCCCAAGTAACTATTTTCAAGCAAATCAAATCACTTTTTAAAAAATGTGTCTGCCATATTGGATTCGCCATTTTAAATTTTGGGAAACGGACTTCAGATTTGTAATCAGCGACCCCGAAAACCCCCGAGTAACGACTTTCAAGCGATTTCGATCAATTGTAAAAAAATTCGTCCGCCATATTGGATCCTCTATCTTGAATTTTGAAAAACGGACTTCAGATTCGTAATCAGCGACCCCAAAAACCCCCGAGTGAAGACTTTCAATCAATGTCGATTGAATTTAAAAAAAAAATTTTTTGTTCTTTAATTTATTTATTTACTAGCCAAACTATCCGCGCGCAAGCGCGCGGGAATGTTCTACTGAACTGTTTATTTTAAACAATTCGAAGGCAACTTTAAAGTTTACAAAAAAAAATTTAACAAATTCGAACTTCCAATTTTTTTTAAATTCTAATAATTTTCCTCAATGGTCCCAATTTAAATAGAATTTACATTACTGGACCTAAACAATGGCTAAAACAATTCCAATTAATATCTGGGTCATAAAAATGAATTTAATTCACAATAATAAAAAATTCACAGCCGATAATCGTCAGGAGGTGAAAAATTATTTTTTGAGCGAATTTTATCTTTTGTATTGCTTATTTTAAACAATATAAAGCTATTTTAATTTAAATACTTTTTAAAGAAATAATAATAACACACTGAAAAATTTTTTACTTGAAACAGCGGTAATTTTCTGTAGAATAGCGAAAGTATTAATTGAAGCACTAAATTAAAAAATTAAATTAAATTAACATCAGATTTTGTAAAGTCAAAATAACGAATTCAACATAGACATTAATTATCTCAAAACTTTACCAAATTCACCTCAGAAATCATTGAATCCGATAAATTAGAAAAAAGTCATACAATGGAAGTTCTATTTTGAATTTCTAAAATTTAATGTTATGTTTACCGCATTAGAAATAAATTTCAAGTGAATCCGATAAATTTTGTTACTTTCTTGTAGTACAATTGTAGTCAAATTGAATCTCGCAAAAATTGTTACATATTTTATACTTTTATTTCAAAAATAATTTTGATTACGAACATTTAAATTATTCTAAAAATTGAAAAAATAATTATTTATTTAGCTTTTTAAACAAAGAATTCCGTATCTTTCGAAACTAAAATAACTGTTAGTTATTTTCACAAATAAAGTTTTCCACAAGAATTAAATTATTTTAACTAATATAACATTTTCATAATATTTATTATATATCGAAAAAATTAATTATTATTTAAAACAATGTTCATAAAATTCTTATGAAGAATTCAATTACTTTTAAAAATAACAAAATTTTGCACAGAAATCCAATTCTTTTTAAACATTTTAATAAACTTTTCCGCAATAATTCAATTATTTTCAAAAATAATAAAATTTCTCAAAGGAATTAAATTATTTTTGAAAATTTTAATAAAATTTTTTGCAACTATTCAATTATTATTATAAATAATTCTTCAAAACAATTCAATTATATCGATAAATAAGGAGATTATTCCCGAAAGTTAATTTATTTTGAGGTATTTTAATAAAATTCTTTGCAAAATTCAATTATTTTCATAAATAACAATATTCATCACAATAATTCAATTATTTTTAAAAGTAATAAATTTCTTCAGGGAAATTCCATTATTTAAAACAATTTTAATAAAATCGTTCGCAAGAATTCAATTATTTTCATAAATAATAAAATGTTTTTTAGGAATTCAATTATTTTCAAAAAAATGTAATAACATTTTTACAAACTTTTCACAATTCAATGATTTTCAATATCTACTATTTTCATAAAATTTCCAAACAGAATTCAGTTATTTTAAAAAAAATTTTCATGAATAATAAAAATTTTTCAGGAATTCAATTACTTAAATTAGAATTTGCGTAAAATTAGTCGAAAGAAATCAATTATTTAAAAATTTTTATAAAATTCTTCTCAAGAATGACATTATTTTTATAAATATTAGTTAAATTCTTTCATGAATATTAAAATTAATTGCAGGAATTCAATTTATTAACAGGATAAGAAAAAAGTAAATATTTTTGATGAAAATTAGGAAAAGTCAGGAATAAAAAATACAAATTATAAAAATAATTATTTAAAATTAATAACTGATAATAATATAATAATAATTTTATACTTGAGGAATCTAGAAGTAAAAATGAAAATGAATTAAAATAAATTTGATCAAATATCTTTTAACAATATTATATTAAAATAATAAATAATATTAAATTATGGACACCAACCTTTAGACTAAATGATAAAATTATTTAGTTAATTAAAAATTTAATTCAATATAATAAATTGTATATAGAATTAAATATTGAGAACAGGAATGCGTCTTGTAAATTCTACATAGGTACCTAACCGTTAAAAAGTTTGACATTAAAAAAAATAAAAAATGCTAATAACCCACAAAAATTAATTTCTTCAACATTTGCTCTGAAAGGAGTACTTTTCTTGGTAAAAAAGTGTGGCGAAAGTAGAACTTTTCTCAATTGCTCTGAAGAGCGTGGCGAAAGTAAAATTTGGCGTGGCGAAAGTAATTTTTAGCGTGGCGAAAGTAAATCATGACCTAATTCTTTTTTCTTGTTCTTTGACCGAGATATATTTTGTATCTAACTTCTTCCCCACTCAAAACATTCGTCTTTTATTATATTAAACATAAGCACACGTTAAATTAAAATTATACGAAACTCACGAAGAAACCTTTCCTCGCAAGGCGTTGGAGAAAACGTAGTGCACAACACGTGGTGAAAGAATGATTTTTCTCGAAAAATCACACTTTCGCCACTAGTTGTACAATGTACTATTTCAAAACAAACAAATGAATGCAGAAAATTTGCTAACGGAAAGGAAACTTACGATTATTATAATGTATTTATAGTTGTTTATAATTTCACGTAACCTCATTCGCTATCAATTTTTGGACTTTTAACAATGTTTTGATTATTAATAAACAAAGATTTTTGAATTTTACTTGAAAAAGACTGTATATAAACAGATATTTTCACAATATAAAAGGTGGTAATCTGGGTTACCACTATGCCGCAAAGGGTTAAAAAATTGTAAAAGTTATTCTTAATTCTTTAATGTATTTAATATTTCTGATATATTGAAACAAAATTTATGCTTATGCAGCTTCAGACCATGTTTCTGTCGCAATGATTACAAGTGAAACCATTTTCAATAATTTTGGCACATATCACATCAAAATCAAAAAAAAATTAATAAAGAACATAAAACAGTTTTAAACCAATTTATTGTCAATTTATTTCCATTAAAATGGTAAACTGACATTAAAAATATAAAAAACAGGCAGTCCAGTCATGGTTATAAACAGTGGTCCACTCATGGTGAAATGCAACTTTTTTTGTCAGACACCAAAATTTTTTTTGAGTCAAAATTATCACTTAATTAAACTAAGACAATCAATTTCAATGTCCAAAGTAGTAGGAAAAAACTAAGTTACCTTTTAAAACTTAAATTTTACACTACTTTTACACTTCAGAATCACTTTACTCATTGTAAGAGCGACTTCTTTTTTGGTTTGTGTTCTTAAAAATGCGTTACAACAAACGATAACGTATATGATTATCGCGGAACATAAATTCTTACGGTTTCTAGGTGCGGTGCTGCTATTCGTTTTATTTATTTCACGTTTCTGCTGTCAGATAACTTAAAAACTCAGGTGGTCCACTCAAAGTGGCGGTCCACTCAATGTGACATTACCCTACTCTAATGGAAAAAAATGCTAAGTGAAACAATTTTTTTTCACTGTTCATTTGAGTTTTACCACTAAAAGTTGAAATGTGCGTAACTTCGTTAAATTTATCTTTTTTGAAAATTAAAAAAATACGTGTTTCTTTATTTTTCATGTACAATAACATATTTTAGCGACAGCTAAGTCTGGGACGTTTCACGTCAAACGGCCCAAAGCTGTCTCCAAAATTGAATGCAATCAAAATACAAGTTATACACATGAAAATACTCGTCATGACATTCCCTTTCAATTGCAAAGTAGCAGAATTGAAAATTCAAAATGGCGTCCTTACTACGTCAATTAGAAGAGGCTAAACTTGAAAATAAGTGAATATATTTATTAATTACTTTTAAAAAATGATGCATAGATATATTGTGTCAAAGTATATTTTTTCGAAAAATTGAAATTAAATTTTTAAGAATAATTACATTTTTTGAGCAATTTTTGTAAAATTGTATTAAAAATAATTGAAATCCTACGATGGATTTTATTATTTATGAAAATAATTTAATTATTGCAAAGAATTTTATTAAAATTTTCAAAAATAATTCAATGCCTGAGAAGATTATTTTAATAAAATAATTGAATTATTGTTAAAAATTATATTAAAATGTTTAAAGAGAATTGAATTTCTGTGAAAAATTTTGATATTTTGGAAAAAAATAGAATTCTTGATAAGAACTTTATAAACATTGTTGTAAACAATTAAATTTTTTGAAATATAATAAATGTTATGAAAATTTATTTTAAATAATTAAACTCTTGTGGAAAACTTTATTTGCTAAAGTAATTGAATTTTTCGATTAATTAATTTAAAATATTATCCAAGTTAATTTATATCATTTAAAAGCTTATGATTTCTACTAAAAAAATAAAAAAGATTTTTTGATTTATCTTTTTTAGTTTTACTTAGAGAAACTTTTTAATACACATATGGGTCGAAATTTCTGAAGTGGACCACCTTTAAAAAAAAAGTTGTGGTATTGATTTGGTATTTCGGTAATTTGTTCTCCTATATAAGAGTAACAAATTCCCAGAATATTAAAATATTTGAAAAAAAATTGTAGAAAGTAGGGGGGTAAAACTTTCAGATTTTAGAGAACATTGACATTTTGAAATCCCTATAAGTTGGAAAAAAATTTATGGATTTTAATTTGTAAATAACGGATTTTAAAGCATTTTTCATGTACTTTTTGATGCTTTAAATAAAATTTTTAAAAAAAAATTTTATTTTTGACTGCTTTGGGTATTTTTTTAAAAAATAATTTCATCGGAAAGCTGAGGTTTTTTCTAATGAGCCATGTAATTTTCAGAGTGGGACAGAAAATAGTTTAAAAGAAATTTAATAGCAATGTAGACGTTGCGCGCGCGGCACGCGCTTTTAGTGCATCTCTCAGACCTGTGCGTTCTGACTGCACCTAACAGCGGTTCCACATGAAGGCGAAGTCGCACTGTCGTTGCGAGCGCCGTACCCCCACCACTAGTATCTATCGGCTAACTCCAGGGGTTCTCCACATTGTATCAGAGAGATAATGCAATAGGGGAAATAATATAAAGCTAATTGTTTTTTCTCTTCAATTTTACTACAATTAAAAGATAATACCTATATTTAATTATTAGTTAAAATAATTTTTAGGTTATATTTAAAATTAACAATATTAAAGTCCGTATTCCATTTGCATATATATATTTTGTCTGTTCGCTTTTAGTATGTCTGTTCGCCGTTAGAGGGAGCAAAACGCCCCCTCCGCTGCGAGGGCTACTTGAAATTGAGTCCCGAGCAACCTTCACAGCGGGGGTCGCTTGACCCTCAAACCCTCATTAAGGAAAACTGCTAATGACTTTTCTATTAATAATGAAAAATATAAATTTTTAAATAGTAACATTTTTAATTTTTAAATTAACATATTTAAATTCCTTACTTTTTCACGATTTTATACATATGTTGTTTACCAAAAAAATGTTAAAATTTAAAGATTAAGTTAAATATTTATTTAATAATAGGTATGGTTTTTGGTAGAGTTAACTTCATTCTATGTATCTGGAAAAATAATAAATTTTTTTAATTTTAACATTTTTTAGTAAACAACATATGTATAGAATCGTAAGAAAGTAAGGAATTTAAATATGTTAATGAAAAATAAAAAATGTTACTTTTTAAAAAATTTGTATTTTTATAGAAAAAGTCATTAACAGTTTTCCTTAACCCTTTAACGCCCAAATGGACAAAATTTTGGCATGAACTTTGAGGATTTATTTCGGTACTTAAAAATCAATAGAAAAATTCACGAATCGTGAGTTCTTATGTTTTCATATGCGCTCTATCGAATGGCGTTAAAAAAAATCAAAAACTTATAAACAAAAAAGTTATTAATGTTTTTTATAAAAAAAGTCCGTTTTTTCCAATTTTTGTTTAATTTTCAATTTTTTCTACTATGAAATAGCGGCGAAATAATTCCAAATGTTACAAATAACGTGACATAGATATATAACCTAGAAGATAGGACTATAGAGAAAATTAAAAATTAAAATGGCGGCTCAAAAATGGAGTTTGAAATTCAAAATTTTTTCAAAATTTGATTCGAAAGTACGAAATTGTTAAAAGTTAATTTAGATCAGCTTGAAATTTGTTACTCGGGGGTTTTAGGGGTCGCTGATCACGAATCTGAAGTCCAATTTTCAAAATTCAAAATGGCGGATCCAATATGGCGGACAATTTTTTTAAAAATTTATTAAATTTGATTGAAACTTGTTACTCGGGGGTTTTTGGGGTCGCTGATTATGAATCTGAAATCCAGTTTTCAAAATTCAAAATGGCGGATCCAATATGGCGGACAATTTTTCTAAAAAAACATTAGATTCGCTTGAAACTTGTTACTCGGGGGTTTTTGGGGTCGCTGATTATGAATCTGAAATCCAGTTTTCAAAATTCAAAATGGCGGATCCAATATGGCCGACAATTTTTCTAAAAAAACATTAGATTCGCTTGAAACTTGTTACTCGGGGGTTTTTGGGGTCTCTGATTACGAATATAATGTCCAATTTTTAAAATTAAACATGGCTGCTCCAATATGACATACGAATTTTCAGTTAAAATTCGATAATCACGTTCTTTAGCCATTAAAATAATTAAAATATTTTTAATGTTTCCCAACTTTCACCACGTGGAGGTAAACGTGAACTGGAAAGTCTTTTTTTTTAATTTTTAAATTTTATATTTTTTTTTACTTTTTTATTTTTTATATTTTTTTTTTAATTTTTTCCTTTTTTTATTTTTTATGTATTTTTCTTCTTTTTTGTTATTATAATTTTTTAATTTAAAGGTCAAAAAATGGAAATGTATATATGTATTATTTTCATCATTACTTATGCTTAGTATCAAAACACTGTTTGCAGAAAAATGAGTCGCACATTTTACAAAAGAAATGTGTTCTGATTTCACAACCTTCTGAAGAGCAATATCTTCTTTTCTGAGATTTTTCTAAATTATGACTTTTTATTCCGTCGTTCATATTTTTTTCAATATAATGCCTAACAATACTCATTGCGAAATCTTTTGCTGGTGTTTTTTTCCATCTTTTTGAACAGCATTGTGTAGTATCACAGCATTAGTAATTGACGATTGAATCAATCGCATTAGTACTGGCCATGGCCATTTTTTACTTCTAAAAGAAGGTAGCAAGTAACTGCAATACTGGTCATGGAGATCCACACCACCCATGTAACTATTATAATTTGAAAATGCACTCAGCATGGCAATTACGTCTCTACATTTTTTTTCTTTTGAGTAACGTTTTCGATCTTGTAATGGAGAAATGCCAGCGCAAGTGGAAAGGAGAGAAACTTCTTTTGAGTCCATAAGTGTGATATAGTTTAGGCCACTGTTTTTCTCATGTTTTACTTTAAACGATCCTCTTTTTGGATTTTTTTCTAAACTATTTTTTTCTTTCACACGATTTTTTTGGACAACACCAGTTGCATTTAATCCTACTTTTTTTAGATGAATGAGTAGGTCTGGACTGGAAAAATAATTGTCGAAATATAAATGATAAGCTTCTATCTTTTTTCTGGAAGTTGTCATAAGCAATTGCTCAGTTAATTTCAAAATTACGCGACTTCCCAAAGCGCACTTGATGAGGGCACCATCGGTCTTTGCATTCTTCCCGCAGTATATGTCGCATTCAAATAAGAATCCGTCAGAACCGCATAATGCCCACAACTTTATCCCAAATCGGACAGGTTTAGTACGAATGTATTGCTTAAACCGTAATCGACCATAAAACTTTACCATCATTTCATCCCCTGAGATAGCAGTTTGAAAAAAACCGAAACGCTTTACGTTAAAATTAAACATTTTTAAAAGAGTACGTACTCGCCATGCAAAATCTGTTGAGCTTTCTTCTTCTTTTTCCGAATATTTTATACCGGTTTTTATTTCTAAAAAACGATTTCTTGACATGGCTGATTTTACAATAGCACATTCCAACAGAGGATCATTTGACCAGTAGTCTCTTTCAGAATTACGAGTATTAAACGATGACAGTATTATAATGGCTATAAATACATCAAACTCGTGCAAGGGAATCTGTAAACCGTTTTGACCTGAAGCATCAATGATATGTTCTTTCATAGCTAAAGAAAAAAACATTTCAAAAAGCTCAACAGGTGTACTCTCACGTATCTTTTTTATCTTTCTCGGCTAAAAGATATTCATTACTCAATACATTATGATAAGATTTTTCACCATCGACCCATTTATATTCATGATTATTTTTTAAATATTTCTGTGTTTCGTTGTAATTTTCAAAGACTTTTCTATAAGATAATATTTCATTCTCAATATCAGAATGATTACTATTTTCATTATCAGTGTCACCATCTGATTTATCTTCAACATCAGAAGTATTGGGATTAGGAATTAAAGATATTTGAATACTATCATCATCCTCAAATACTTCACTGTAATTAACCACAGACTTCGTTCTCTTCAAACGAGACATTTTCTACTAGCCAAATTAGAAAAGACGCGAAAAATCCAAAAAAAACATATATTTTTATAATATATACGAAAAAAAAAATATATATATATACTTACCAAACGCAGACCTAGAATAAAGAATATTAAAAAAAAGAAAAAACGTACAAACCCGCTCAATGTATGAAAAGAAATAGATAATATATTTCTTAAAGACAAAAGTCGAGGAAGCAGTGCTAGTATATATAACAAGCTAGATTTAACTTTACTGTGAGAAAGACATCCATCTATTGGATAGTTTTGAATTAATATTTAGGCGCGAAATTTAAACATGTTTGAAAAATAAATGTTCTGTTTCTTTTTATTCATTCGTACCGCAGATTTGTACGCTTTCTGTTGTGTATAATTTTCTCAATTTTAACTCTGGTTAAAATTAAAATATATATATATGTATACATAATTAATAAATAATAAATAAATAAATAAAATAAAAAATTCAAATAATTAAAAAAATAAATTAATGAATTAAATATATATATATATAAAATTTATTAATTTATAATTAATAAATTAATAAATAATTAATTAATTATTAATTATTTATTAATTAATTAATTTCTTTTTTAGATTTAATATATTGATAAGAATAATTGATCGAATTATAACTGTGAATAATGATTTTTGTAAGGTTTTACAAGAGCTACAAGCTGGAGATAAAAAAAATTGTTCTTTTTAATTTGACCTTATAATAAGTAATAATTAAAAAAAACATATACATTTCCATTAATTGACCTTGAAATTAAAAAATAACAAACAAAAAGAAGAAAAATACATAAAAAATAAAAAAAGGAAAAAATAAAAAAGTAAAAAAAATATAAAATTTAAAAATTAAAAAAAAAGACTTTCCAGTTCACGTTTACCTCCACGTGGTGAAAGTTGGGAAATATTAAAAATATTTTAATTATTTTAATGGCTAAAGAACGTGATTATCGAATTTTAACTGAAAATTCGTATGTCATATTGGAGCAGCCATGTTTAATTTTAAAAATTGGACATTATATTCGTAATCAGAGACCCCAAAAACCCCCGAGTAACAAGTTTCAAGCGAATCTAATGTTTTTTTAGAAAAATTGTCCGCCATATTGGATCCGCCATTTTGAATTTTGAAAACTGGATTTCAGATTCATAATCAGCGTCCCCAAAAACCCCCGAGTAACAAGTTTCAAGCAAATTTAATGAATTTTTAAAAAAATTGTCCGCCATATTGGATCCGCCATTTTGAATTTTGAAAATTGGATTTCAGATTCATAATCAGCGACCCCAAAAACCCCCGAGTAACAAGTTTCAATCAAATTTAATAAATTTTTAAAAAAATTGTCCGCCATATTGGATCCGCCATTTTGAATTTTGAAAATTGGACATATTCGTGATCAGCGACCCCTAAAACCACCGAGTAACAAATTTCAAGGTGATCTAAACACTTTTAACAATTTCGTACTTTCGAATCAAATTTTGAAAAAATTTTGAATTTCAAACTCCATTTTTGAGCCGCCATTTTAATTTTTAATTTTCTCTATAGTCCTATCTTCTAGGTTATATATCTATGTCACGTTATTTGTAACATTTGGAATTATTTCGCCGCTATTTCATAGTAGAAAAAATTGAAAATTAAACAAAAATTGGAAAAAAACGGACTTTTTTTATAAAAAACATTAATAACTTTTTTGTTTATAAATTTTTGATTTTTTTAACGCCATTCGATAGAGCGCATATGAAAACATAAGAACTCACGATTCGTGAATTTTTCTATTGATTTTTAAGTACCGAAATAAATCCTCAAAGTTCATGCCAAAATTTTGTCCATTTGGGCGTTAAAGGGTTAATGAGGGTTTAAGGGTCCGAGCGATCCCCGCTGTGAGGGTTGCTCGGGACTCAGTTTTGACTTGGTGTGCCGTATGGTGGGGGAAGGCTTCTTTCCCTCACGGGACTAACTTGGACATCACTCCTTGTATGTAGTGTAGAAAGTTAACAATCGTGCTTCGTGAGTGGTATATTCATTTTTTGAATATATCACATTACTATTTGATATACTTTTTTTATTTTGGATAACATTAGACATTTTCTATTATTTTTTTTGTATAATTTCTCTACAATTTGTAGAGAGTTAATTAAAGTGTTTTGTGAGAGGTATAGTTATATTTTTTTAAATATTATATTATCATTTGATATAGTTTTTTTCATTTTGAATTTTAAGGATAAAGAAATTGACATTTTTTTCTGTTTTGAATAAAATTTGATATTTTTTCTGTTTTGAATAACATTTGATTTTTTTTTATTTACAAGATAAGAAAAGAAATATTGGATAAAATTGAAATTTGGATATTGGATGAAATAAAAGATAAGAAAAGAAATATTGGATAAAATTGAAATTTGGATATTGGATGAAATAAAAGATAAAAAAAGAAATATTGGATAAAATTGAAATTTAGATATTGGATGAAATAAAAGATAAGAAAAGAAATATTGGATAAAATTGAAATTTGAATATTGGATGAAATTGGAATTTAAAGTATTTAAAATTTAAAATGTATTAAAGAGAAATATATTGAATGAAATTGGAATTTGACGTATTTAAAATGGAATAAGGGGATATATTGGATAAAATTGGAATTTTACGAATTTGAAATAGATTAAATAGAATATATTGGATAATATTGAACTTAGGCTTATTGGATAAGTAAATTGGATGAAATTGGAATTTGACGAATTTGAAATATATTAAATAGAATATATATTGGATAAAATTGAATTTAGGGCTTATTGGATATGTATATTGAATAAAATTGGAATTTGACATATTAAAAATGAATTAAATAGAATATTGGTTGTTGAATTCAAAAACATTGTTTTATGGGTTAAATATGATTTGATTGGTTAAATATTGATATGTTGGTTAAATAATTAAATATTGGATAGAATTGGAATGTGGCTTATTTGAAATGGAGTAAATACACTTTATTAGTTGAAATCTTGAATATTGTTTTATGAGTTAAATATTGGTTAGTTTGTATTAATGATATAGGAGACAATGATTTTGTAAGAATTGATGAAATTGTGATGTAGAAAATATAAATTGGGAAAACGTAATTATTATTATCAAAACCCACAAATTAGAATTAAAGTTAGATTAAGAAGAAAATATTGATTAAAAAATGTCGAGAATAGAAGGTCATGTTAATTTAAGTGCTAGAGAATATAGAGAAATACTTAATAATAAAAAAATGTTAAGTGATAATCATATTTATGAATTTGGAAAAATTTTGGAAAGAGAATCAAATTCTGTGTTTAGAATGCAAAGTACTTTATTTGTAAATAAAGATCTGCTTGAATATATTAGACCTATTGGAGTAGGCGAAAAACATATTCAAATACTATTTAGTGGTCATAGTAAGAGGGGTCATTGGATTTGTACGTATTACGATGGAGTAAGAATTTATATTTTTGATAGTCTTAATGAAAAATGTCTGAATGGAGATCAGTTGAATTATTTAAGTAGATTATATCCTTTTAAGCCACCAGTAGTTTTTGTTACTGTTGATCAACAACCAATGGGTAGTGTTGAATGCGGAGTATATGCAATAGCATTTGCAACATCATTATTTTATAATGTTATGTCAAACACTGTTAATTACGAAAGCATAAATAACAAAATAAGGCAGCATTTAAACAAAATGTTTCAAGATAATCGTCTATGTCAGTTTTCAGAGATGAGAAGATCAAATATGAGACATTCGATTGTAGAGTGTGATTGGAAGCGTCTTTTGAAATATGAAAAAACAAATTCTTATAATTTTTTGAAGACACACCCTTGTAATAATATTAAAATTGTAACAATGGAGCAGTCAAAGGCTACGTGTTCTTTGAATCAAAAAAATAATAATAATTTTAATTCAATTAGTAATATTGATAATAGAGGCTGTATAATTGAGCACTCCAAAAGTAAATGTCTTTTAAATGAAGAAAATGATAAACAAAGATTGTGTGCAATAAAAGCTAAAGAAAGAATGAAGAAAGTAAGGCAGGAAGAAACGGAGGAGCAAAAAATAATTAGGAGAGAGAATGATAGGTTAAAAAAACGTAATAGACGAGAAACAGCAACTGAAATTGAAAAGAAAAAGCTCCAAAAAATAGATTCAGAGGCTAAGCGATTTTTGAATGAAAGAAATGATAAAAGTTGTAATTCTACTAGTAATAATGACAATAAAGGTTGTATAATTGAGCACCCCAAAAGTAAGTGTTTTTTAAATGAAGAAAATGATAAACAAAGATTGTGTGCAATAAAAGCTAAAGAAAGAATGAAGAAAGTAAGGCAGGAAGAAACGGAGGAGCAAAAAATAATTAGGAGAGAGAATGACAGGTTAAGAAAACGTAGTAGACGAGAAACAGAAACAAATTAAAAAGAAAAAGCTCCAAAAAATAGACTCAGAGACTAAGGGTTTATTGAATAAAAAAAATGATAAGATTTTTAATTCAACTAATAATAATGATAATAGAGGTTGTATAATTGTGCAACTAAGGAAAGAAGGAACAGAGGAGCAAAAAATAATTAGAAAAGAGAATGATGGGTTGAGAAAACGTAATAGCTCAGAAGCAGAAATAGATTTAAGAAATAAAAAACAAAAACTTACATTAGGAGTTGCAATTATGACTTTTGAAAATTTTGATGAATGTAAATTTGAACAAAATTATTTGGGTTTGTTGAATGTTAAGTGCGAGTTTTGGGCTGCATTACATTTTATGTGTGAAAGACCACTAGATAAAAAATTTAGTAGTTGCTGTCATAAGGGAAAAGTAAAATCAGATGATTTAAATGATTATCCGATTTATTTACGTAATTTATTAAATGATTCCAACTTGGAAGGTAAAAATTTTAGGGGAAATATTCTTTCTTATAACAGTTCTTCCGCTTTTGCCAGTATGGGATAGCTAAATTAGAAATTCCTAAAGGGTATGGTCCTTATGTTTTTCGTATACATGGACAAGTGTATCATAATACATATGCTCTTCATCCTAATGATGGTGACAGTTTAAAATATGGTCAGCTGTATATTCTTGATACTAATGAAGCTGTATTTGAACGATTAAAAAATTGGAAGAAAAGCAGGCGCAAAACGCCTACATCTAGGGTTTGGTGGCATTTAAAAAGAAAAAAAAATTTAAAAAGAAAAACTATGGATGTTTAATTAATGTACAATTAATTTCTATAAATTGATTCTCCACCAATTAACATTAACATTAATAGAGAAAAAATAGAAGCAGGCATTTACGAATCCTGTTTTGGTTATCATAAACCATTGTGGTTAAGACTGACTGACTGACTGATTTGGGATCTATAGTGCCCCAAATTACGACAGACAGACGGACGGACGGACGGACGGACGCCAAAGTGATACTATAAGGCTTTTGGCCATGGGCCACGAAACCCTAAAAGTAAATCGAATAAAAAATGTTTACCACAATTACTGGAAGGAATAGATAAATTATTAAGAGAGGTTAGTCCATTTGCAGATGCCTTGAAAATGATGAGAGAAGTAGAATTAGAAGAAGAAACTAAAGCGAAATTGGAAAATAAACCTATAAGGGATATTCAAATGTGGATCAAACGGGATAGATCATTAAATCAAAGTAAATTCAGTGTACCATCTTGTAATTAAGTAGCAGTTGTATTTGTGAGTGAAAATGGTGAACCTCCAGTGGATCGTGATATATGTATACATCCAAAAGGTTCTGAAAGTATTCCCATTTCTATTCTTAGTGCAAACGCTGATCCTATGATATATCCTTTAATGTTTCCTTCAGGTGATTCAGGATGGACTGTAAACATTAAGCAAATTAATAGTGTTCGTAATGTTACTGCTTTACAATTTTATATGTATCGCCTTTCTTACAGAGGAATGTTTAATCCATGTACGCAAACGGGAAAATTAAGTAAACAATTTATAGTTGATATTTGGTCAAAAGTCGTAGCTGGACGCATAAGTTTCATTTATAAAAATCAAAAACAACTTCGAGTAGAAATGTACTGTGGATTATTGGATTATGTACATAATAAAGCAAATAGAGAAAATGTAAAACCAGGAAGAATAATTATTTAACCATCAACATTTACTGGAGGACCACGTTCGTATCAACAATCTTTTATGGATGCCATGCGATTAGTTCAAGAATTTGGAAAACCTGATTTATTCATTACAATGACATGTTATCCAAAATGGCGAGAGATTAGAGAAAGTTAGAAGGTGAAATTGCGTCTGATCGACCGGATATTGTAGCTAGAGTTTTTCAACAAAAGGTAAAATCGCTTATGAGTGAATTTAAAGATAAAAATATTTTTGGATCAGTTCTCGCTTATGTGTATGTAATAGAATTCCAAAAGCGTGGATTGCCACACATACATTTAATTTTATTTTTGGATAAAACTTTTGCGATTCGTGGTGCAGAATCTGTAGATAAAATAATATGTGCAGAAATTCCAGATGAAACAAAAAATCCAGAACTTTTTAAAATTGTAAAACAATTTCAAGTCCATGGACCTTGTGGAAAGCAAAATATGAATTCGTCTTGCATGAATCCGGACACAAAAATTTGCGTGAAACATTATCTAAAACCATTTTGTTCAGAAACAAATTATGATTAAAAAAACTATTCGGAATATAGACGAAGAAATGATGGTAAAAAAATTATTTTCTATAAAAAAGATGGAACAATTAAATGCACTGCAGACAATTCGATGATTGTACCATATAATCCGTATTTGAGTAAAACATTTGAATGTCACATTAATGTTGTAGCATGTGGTAGTATAGGTGGTGTGAAATACTTATTTAAGTATTGTTTTAAGGGCCATGACTGTGCAATAGTAGGTATTAAAGATAATAATAATTTAATGCACTATGATGAACCTCAACATTATTTGAATACACGTTATGTATGTCCACCAGAAGCAATGCATAGATTATTCGAATTTAATATGCACGAACAATCACATGCGGCATACAGATTAGCTGTTCATTTACCTAATCAACAAGCAATATGTTTTAAAGAAGGAATGGAGCAAGAAGCGATTGATAAATATAAAAATACAACGTTAACAGCATGGTTCGAATTAAATACAAAAGATCCTGAAGCACGCCAACTTTTGTACTCAGAAATACCATATAATTATGTATTCGTTGAATCATCAAAAACTTGGGAAAGAAGAAAAAGAATGACAAAACCTGTAATTTCTCGAATGTATTTTGTCAGTCCAAAAGATATTGAAAGGTATTTTTTAAGAATTTTATTATTATATGTACGTGGTGCTAAATCGTATGCAGACATAAGAACATATGAAGGTGTCACATACAGTACTTTTGTAAAAGCTGCCAAGGCAAGAAATTTAATGATAGATGATAATGAATGGGATAATTGTTTATCTGAAGCTGTAAGTATGAAGTTTCCTAATGAACTTTGTCGTCTGTTTGCATATATATGTGTATTTGGATTGCCTGCGAATGCTGTTGATTTATGGAATAAGTATAAAGAGTATATGGTTTTTGATAATAATTTACCTGCAGAAATTTCAATACAAAAATCGTTAATTTTAATTAACGAAGTACTTAACTTTCATGGGTTTTCCTTACATCAATTTGGTTTGCCAAATATAGATCATAAACTTCTTAATGATTATGATTTTGTAGATTTAGAAAATAATGAACTAGCATTACGATTGTTGAAAAAAGAAGCTGTTATTCTCATTAAGAGTTTAAATAACACAGCCACACAAAAAAAAAGTTCTGATCTGGGGGTCTCACTATGTAGACTTTATGGTTTTTGGATCGCCGAATCCGAATCCGAGGTCCATTTAACCCCATCAGATCAGGATTTTGACATAACCTCAAAAAACCAATATGGCGGACACATTTTTGAAAAGTTTATCGGATTCGTTTGAAATTCGTTACTCGGGGGTTTTTGGGGTCGCTGATTACGAATTTAAAGTCTGATTTCAAAAATTCAAAATGGCGGATCCACTATGGCGGACACGTTTTTGAAAAATTCATCGGATTCGCTTGAAATTCGTTACTCTGGGGTTTTTGTGGTCACTGATTACGAATCTGATGTCGGTTTTTCAAAAATTCAAAATGGCGGATCCAAAATAGCTGACACAGACATATTGGATCCGCCATTTTGAATTTTTAAAATCTGACTTCAAATTCGTAATCAGCGACCCCAAAAACCCCAGAGTAACGAATTTCAAGCGAATCTGATGAATTTTTCAAAAACGTGTCCGCCATAGTGGTTTTTTGAGGTTATGTCAAAATCCTGATCTGATGAGGTTAAATGGACCTCGGATTCGGATTCAGCGACCCAAAAAACATAAAGTCTACATAGTGAGACCCCCAGATCAGAACTTTTTTTTTTGTGTGGCTGTGTAATGATCAAAGTCAAATTTTTGATGAGGATATGATGACAATACATAACGATGATTGTAAGAATAGGTATATTTTTGTCGACGGACCTGGAGGAAGTGGAAAAAGTTATTTACATAATACAATTATCACTGCTGTTGAAAGTGAAGGCTTGATAGTTTTACCAGTTGCATGGACTGGTATAGCTGCTAATCTTTTAAAAGGTGGTCGAACATCACATTCTTTGTTCAAGTTTCCTATACCGATTAATGAAAATTCAACATGTAATATAAGTGGGAGGTCAAAAGAAGCTGAACTTTTGAAAAGTGCCAAAATTATTATTTGGGACGAAATAACAATGGCACCTAAATATGCTTTAGAAGCAATGGAATTGATGTTAAGAGACATTACAAAATGTAAGAAACCTTTTGGAGGTAAAGTTATTTTGCTTTCAGGAGATTTTCGACAAACTTAGCCAATTGTTCCACACGGCAATCGTACTCATATTGTTGAGGTATGTGTAAAAAATAGTAGATTGTGGAATCATTTTCAAACTAAGTCTTTACATTCTAACGTTAGATTAGATAATAATCAAATCGAATTTTCAAACTGGTTATTAAATGTTGGTGATGGTAAACCACAAAGTACATTTGAAAGAGAAAATGATGTTTTAGAAATTCCGCAAGATATGATTTCGAATGGGAATTTAATTGATAAAGTATATGGATCCTCAATAAGTCGAAATGATTCGTCTGTTTTTTCATCTTGCAATCTTTCATTAACCAATTCTGAATTATTAGACATAAATGAACGCATTTTGTTAAAATTAGAAGGAAAAAAAGTAGTTTATTATAGTAATGATTCTCATGTCGATGATGATGACCCAAAAGATATAAATAATATAGTTCCAATAGAATTTTTAAACAGTTTAACACCAGATGGTTTACCTCCTCATAAACTACACAGGCACACAAAAAAATAAAAAAGTCAAAACCCAAAGGTTACACCCCCCTTTCCCCATGTTTTTGGGGTCGCTGAAACCGAATATGACCATGAAAATTTTTTTTCATCGGCCATTTTCCCGCTACCACCCCCTTACACCTGCTCCCGGGGGTTGGAATTTCAGTTTTAAAAAAAGTGGAGTAGGGTGTCTATTCCTATGTTTTTTGGGTCGCTAAAACCAAAAAAGACTACCAAAAACAAATTCTTCCCTCCATTAACCCCCTACAACCCCCTTAACACCCGAAAGGTGGGTGGTCGAAATTCGAATTTTCACGAAAAGTCGATTACGATGTCTAAACCTACGTTTTTTGGGTCGCTGAAACCAAAAAAGATTCCCTAAATCAAATCCTTTCCACCCCGATCCCCGACAACCCCCTGTAATAATTTTTTTCAAATAAAACGAACCGATTTTTGGGAGATTGAAAATTAAATATTAATTATCAAAAATTATTGCAGGGGGTTGTAGGATGTTGAGGGTGGAGAGGATTTGATTTTGGTAGTCTTTTTTGGTTTCGGCGACCCAAAAAACGTAGGTTTAGACACCGTAATCGACTTTTCGTGAAAATTCGAATTTCGACCCCCCACCTTTCGGGTGTTAAGGGGGTTGTAGGGGATTAAGGGAGGGAAGAATTTGTTTTTGGTAGTCTTTTTTGGTTTTAGCGACCCAAAAAACATAGGAATAGACACCCTAATCCACTTTTTTTAAACTGAAATTCCAACCCCCGGGAGCAGGTGTAAGGGGGTGGTAGCGGGAAAATGGCCGATGAAAAAAAATTTTCATGGTCTTATTCGGTTTCAGCGACCCCAAAAACATGGGGATAGGGGGGTGTGACCTCTGGGTTTTGACTTTTTTATTTTTTTGTGTGCCTGTGCTATCATTAAAGGAAGGATGCATAATTATGCTTTTAAGAAATATGAATTTAGTTCAAGGATTGTGTAATGGGACTCGATTAGTTGTCAAATCTTTATTCACAAACGTAATTTCTGCAGAAATAATTACTGGAAAATATAAAGGTGAAATAGTATCTATTCCTCGTATTGATTTATCGCCATCACAAGATGTATTACCTTTTAAAATTGTAAGAAGACAATTTCCAGTTAGACTTGCTTATGCAATGACTATCAATAAATCCCAGAGTCAATCATTTGATAAAGTAGGAATATATTTGCCAATTTCAGCATTTGGTCATGGTCAAGTTTATGTTGCTGGTTCTCGAGTAAAGTCGAAAAAAAATCTAAAAATCCATGTTATTGGTTCTGCAGCATATAATAATTCAGAATATCCACATAAATTATATATAAAAAATGTTGTTTATCGTGAAATACTTTGATGTAATGCTATATATAGTTATGTATATATACATAACTATATTAAAAATGTTGTTGTTGATGATGATAATTATGATAGATTGCTTGAACAGTTAATTGCTGTCTACTATATGAAAAAGTAACTTAATATTTAAAAAAAATGGTATACATTTTTTAGTGGTAATATACATTTTTTTCAAAAGCATAAAATTTATAAAGATTTAAAAAATTTTATTACATTCTTAAAATAATGGTAAAATTATAACTAGTTATAATTTTGTTTATACTTCTTTGGTTTAAGGGCATAACAGTATAATTAAAATCTGAATTTGCGAAATAATTTTAATAGTCATTTTAAGGGGTAAGGTCACTGTAGATACTTCCAAAAATTGATTTTTTATTAGTTAAAAAATGTTTTGAACATTAGAGAATAAAGAAAAAAAGGGTTTTATATGAGTCCAAAATCGATTTCATTGAAATTTCAAGTGTTTATATGTTGCCTATACATTGACGTGAACGCGACGTGCTGACGTCACAATGTTGATCAAATGGGTGACGTTAGCAAGCGTTCACATCGCGTTCCCATGGAACGAAGAGCCAATTTTACCGTGGATGCTGGGCCCCTTCGGAACGACTACCTGCGTCGGTTGACTACTTGATGAGCAGAAACTGCATAGAAGATAGTACAAATACAGAAAGATGTTTTTATGGTGCTGGAATTGCAGATTAATGGTAAACATTTTTTAATAGTAAAAATTTTCACTTTTTCATAAATATGTATTATACATTTTAAAAGTTTAAAAGTTTTTTTGTCGAAAAATGATTCTTTTCAAAGGATTTTGATTTTTTGCAAAGTACACAAAAATTAATATTTTTTAAAATCCCTACGTGTTTATTTAGCTATTCTCATGTAGATAATGAAAAATTTTTATATTTTGTTCCAGATTCAATTTTGCACCCGCGTGCCGCGAAGCTCTTCAAAGGAAAAGCACTTTACAAAAATTGTCTGTAGTTTCGCCATTATGTAATATCTTCTATTGTTAATTTGTATTCTTTTATTTAAATATAAGACTAATCATATTTCACATAAATATAATTATATTCCTTTTCCTTATATCAAAAACATTCTTGAAAACAAGCGCTTTTATTACATTTACAGTGGCTTACCCTTTAATAAAAAAATGGAACTAGTGAGAGTTACACTGACTCCCAAATCTAGTGTTTCGTTTACAAAATATACAAACACTTTTTATTTATTCATTAAATTCTTATTTTTAAATGTGGTTGCTTTAATTTTATCAGTAATAACTTTCTTCTTTATATTTACTGATATAAACATTTAAATGTATTTTTTTATTTTTTTAGAAGCTAAATTTTTCTGTTATAAATTAAAATTTTTTTTAAATGTAGATTTATTTTTAATGTCAGATAACTCAAAAGTATTCCTTTTTTTATTTTTTTAAAAGAGAAGAAAAGTTTAATTTTTCTCTCTACTTTTGAATAATGATAAAAATTTTATTCATTTTTTAGTGAAAAATAAACAAATTATAAGGTTTTTAACTTTGGAATGATAAATTTAAAAAACTTACCTCAAAATGTTAAGAAGGTTTTCAAAAAGTTTCAGAGTGGACTTGACAAGTATGATGGGTTAAAATTTATTTTTATTTATGTAATTTATGTCAATTTTGTTAAAATTTATTTTAGAGTTAATGATTACACAGCTCAACAAAAAAACGAAAAAATTTTGCACCTAGGTTTATATAATGATTTTTCTATTTATTATTCACTAAAATAAAGGAAAAATAAACATATTCTTTTTAAAGTTTGCTTTTGTAGCAGTTGCAGATATATTAAGGGGGGTCATCACGAAAATTAGACATATTTTAGGAATTTTTTTTGGCTCCATGAAATGGTCAATTAAAAATGTGTAAAGTACGTTTTATTTCTTGAGTATTGATATTGCAAAATATATTTTTACAAAAAAATTTTATTGCAAAATGGCTGCTGTGCAGCATTTTATTGGAAGGCATCTGGTTTTTAGGGTTCCATAGCCGGACAACTTTTGATTTGGAAATAAACCAAAATGTAATTTTCTATACATCAACAGCTATCGACACACGTAAAATTTTTCCGATAATTTGATTTTTGAAAAATGGTGATTGATTGAACAAAAAAGGAACAATTTTAAAAAAAATCCACGAAATTGTTAATAAAAATAAAATTAAGTAATATAAAAAAATCCTACGTGTGTTGATAGATGTTGATGTATAGGAAATAACAAATTTTCGTTTTTTTTCTAAACAAAAAAAATTAAGTACGTTAGTTGTCTGGCCATGGAATCCTAAAACGAGACGCTTTAAAAAAAAGGTTGCAAATCCACTATTTTTAAATAAAATTTAGAAAATATATTTATTTTGCACATCCATACGCATGCAATCCTCCTTAACCCATTAACGCCCATGATTAGACAAATAAAAATATCATCAAAATTATTATTGGAAACAGGACTGCGGATCAAATAATGACTTTTGACGTCAAAAATTGTTTAAAAAATAATTTGTTTATAAAAATTGTTATAAACAAATAAAGAAAATTGATAAAATTTTAAAAACTAATAGCGCCATTAGTTATTAACCCATAAAACAATGTTTTTGAATTCAACAACCAATATTCTATTTAATTCATTTTTAATATGTCAAATTCCAATTTTATTCAATATACATATCCAATAAGCCCTAAATTCAATTTTATCCAATATATATTCTATTTAATATTTCAATTTGACAAATTCGTCAAATTCGTCAAATTCCGAATTCATCCAATTTACATATCCAATAAGCCTAAATTCAATATTATCCAATATATTCTATTTAATCTATTTCAAATTCGTCAAATTCCAATTTTATCTAATATATTCTCTTTATTCCATTTTAAATACGTCAAATTCCAATTTCATTCAATATATTTCTCTTTAATCCACTTTAAATGCATCAAATTCCAATTTCATCCAATATACATATATATATTTCTCTTTAATACATTTTAAATTTTAAATACTTTAAATTCCAATTTCATCCAATATCCAAATTTCAATTTTATCCAATATTTCTTTTCTTATCTTTTATTTCATCCAATATCCAAATTTCAATTTTATCCAATATTTCTTTTCTTATCTTTTTTTTCATTCAATATCCAAATTTCAATTTTATCCAATATTTCTTTTCTTATCTTTTAAATAAAAAAATCAAATTTTATTCAAAACAGAAAAAAATGTCAATTTCTTTATCCTTTAAATTCAAAATTAAAAAAAATACTATATCAAATGATAATATAATATTTAAAAAAATATAACTATACCTCTCACGAAACACTTTAATTGACTCTCTACAAATTGTAGAGAAATTATACAAAAAAAAGAAAAGAAAATATCTAATGTTATCCAAAATAAAAAAAAGTATATCAAATAGTAATGTGATATATTCGAAAAATGAATATACCACTCACGAAGCACGATTGTTAACTCTCTACACTACATACAAGGAGTGATGTCCAAGTTAGTCCCGTGAGGGAAAGAAGCCTTCCCCCACCATACGGCACACTAAGTCAAAACTGAGTCCTGAGCAACACTCACAGCGGGGATCGCTCGGACCCTTAAACCCTCATTAAGGGAAACTGTTAATGACTTTTTCTATAAAAATACAAATTTTTTAAAAAGTAACATTTTTTATATTTCATTAACATATTTAAATTCCTTACTTTCTTACGATTCTATACATATGTTGTTTACCAAAAAATGTTAAAATTAAAAAAATTTATTATTTTTCCAGATACATAGAATGAAGTTAACTCTACCAAAAACCATACCTATTATTAAATAAATATTTAACTTAATCTTTAAATTTTAACATTTTTTTGGTAAACAACATATGTATAAAATCGTGAGAAAGTAAGGAATTTAAATATGTTAATGAAAAATAAAAAATGTTACTATTTAGAAAATTTATATATTTTATAGAAAAAGTCATTAGCAGTTTTTCCTAATGAGGGTTTGAGGGTCCAAGCGACCCCCGCTGTGAAGGTTTTGCTCAGGACTAAATTCCAAGTAGCCCTCGCAGACCCCCGCTATGAAGGTTGCTCGGGACTCAATTCCAAGTAGCCCTCGCAGCGGGGGGCTCTATGTCCCTTCTAACGGCGAACAGACAAACTAAATGCGAACAGACAATATATATATATATATATATATATATGCAAACGGAATACGGACTTTAATATTGTTAATAATTAATAACTAGCTAAAACAAACGCGCGTAAACGCGCGTGAATACTTGCTGGGCGCAACTGGCATAACATAAGAACCCTGATTACCTTAAAAATAATGTAAGAAAATAAATAAATGTTGCAATAATTTTAATTAATTGTGCCTAATGTATTCAATATCATTTAAAAAAAAGATTAACAAATTATGCATAATTTTAACATAGTCTTATATAATAACTAGGGGGGCTTCGCCCCCCTGCGCGCTTCGTGCGCCAACCCCTTAACTATTTTTAATATTTATTTTAATTTTTAAAATCATGTTATCCTAATATGATGGCATAGTAATGAGTTAGAGTAAGTTATAACAGGAGATATTAACAAAGATAACTAATAGAAAATTCTACTTTACGGAAGTGATTATAGTGTCAACTTTTTCAAGTTTGACACTCCTCATAGTAAATTTGATAATTCTTTTTTCTCAGTGTCAAAAGTATTATTGGGCCCCTTTTTACCTGCAGTTGACATAAATGTTGACGTAATGTAAGGGCCATTAGGGGCTGTTTATAAATTACGTAAGTCATTTTTTGGGTACATTTGACCCCCTTCTTCCCTCGTAAGATATTTTACATACATTAGCGCCATTTTCCTATTGTTCGCAAGATCTTGCTGACCCCCCTCCCCCCTAAATGTCTTACGTAATTTATGGACGGACTAAAGATTTCGACGTAAAATAATAGACGTTTGTGGGCTTCATTTCTACCCGTAGGTCAAAACTGACCTTAAAATTGACCTAAATCTTGCGGAAACAGTAGGTCAGTAGGAATTTTCTTGTCAATTTTTGACGTGTAGGTCAAAACTGACCTTAAAATTGACCTAAATTTTAAGAAAATATCAGATCAGAGGGAGATTTCTGGTCAAATTTTAACTTTTAGGAAAAAACTGCCATTAAAATTATAGTACATTTTGAGGACAGAAAAATAATTTTAACAGAATTTTTAAAAACAATATGTCAATTTATAACATCTTTTATTGATTGAAACTTAATATTGAAATTTAGGTCAAACTTCTTTTAACCAATAAGTCGAAAATTCCGTCAAACTTTAATATAAGGGTACGACTTTTTAAAAAATCCTAATTAATTTGCTTTTTTTTATGTATAGGCTAAAAAATATGTCAAATTTGACCTAAATTTTAAAGAAAGGTCGGGTCAAAGGAAGTTTTTTCGACAATTTTTGCGGTGTAGATGAAAACTGACCTTAAAATTGACCTAATTTTTGAGGGCAGAGGGAATTGTTCATCAATTTTTTCCGTTAAGGTCAAAACTGCCCTTAAAATTGACCTACATTTTGAAGGTAAAGGGAATTGTTTGTCAATTTTTTACCTGTAGGTTAAAACTGCCCTTCAAATTAACCTAAATTTTGAGAGCAGAGGGAATTGTTTGTTAATTTTTGACCTGTAGATTAAAACTGCCCTTAAAATTGACCTACATTTTGAGGTCAGAGGGAATTATTTGTGAATTTTTGACGTTTAGTTCAAAACTGCCCTTAAAATTGACCTAAATTTTGAGGGCAGAGGGAATTGTTTGTCAATTTTTTACCTGTAGGTTAAATCTGCCCTTAAAATTGATATAAATTTTACGGGCAGAGTTAAACGCAATTTTTAACGCTTAGGTCAAAACTGCCCTTTAAATTGAACTAAATTTTGAAAGCAGAGCGATAAGTTTGTCAATTTTTAACTTTAAGTCATAACTACTCTTAAAATTGACTTAAATTTTGAGGGCAGAGGGGTTAGTTTGTTAGTTTTTTACCTGTAGGTTGAATCTGCCCTTAAAATTGACCTAATTTTTGAGTAATTTTGACCTGTAGGTTAAAACTGCCCTTAAATTGACCTGAATTTAGGTCAAATATAACTTGTTTCTGACGATGGACCTACCTTGACAGTGGGACAACCTTGACTATATTCCCCCAACTATAAGGGTCCCTTTAAACTTTCTGAAACAGCGGTGGCGGCGATATGATTTATATTAATAGGGATAGATTACTTAACAATTATTGGAAAATTTTCTGTCTACTTCTTAAATTAAACAAATCATAATATTGAATACTATTTCTCATAAAACTTTTTTTTTAAATAGGTTTGTATCATATTTCTAAATAGTAACAGTTATCGTCAAACAGAAACAATAATTCTTTAATTAAGTATTTTTCACATTAATTTCATTCTTTTTTTATAATATTTAGAAAATTTAATCTGATAGCGTACCACAAATGTAAGAATGGATATCGAAATTTTAACAATTCTAAGAAACATGCTAAAGGTTAAAACAATTGCTGTGTTAAAATTAAACATTTTCTTATAAACGTCCAAAAGATACAGTAGGGGAGAATGGGGCAAGGCTAGTTAGTGGTTGTAATGCTTGAATGGCTTATTCAAAAAGCGCGTCATTTATGATATTTTCGTGTCTTAACACTAAGGGGCCATCCATAAACCATGTAGCCTCTTGAGGGGGAGGGGGGTCAAGCAAATAATTGCGACAAGAGGAAAAAATGGCGCTAATATATGTAATAGCGTACTACATGGGGGAGGGGGGCTCAAAATTCCAAAAAAATGGGGCTACGTTGTTTATGGACGACCAAACAAATGATAGTAAAAATTGTAAGTCAATCTGACACCATTTGCGAAGTTAGGAGTTTATTTTTATAAAACACCTGTTTTTCTAAAATATCAACGTAATTTTAATCACGCTTTATTATATTCTTGTTGAACACGAATATCGTAATTTTTTTATAATTAAATTCACGTTGTTCTACAAAATTTAGGAATAATTGAAATATTGGTTCCTTACTTGCCCATGGGTCAAGAATAGTTAGAGCTAGTTTGGCACGGAACAATCCTGCTAATGCGACTACAAATTTAAAAAAAAATGTTTAATCTTTCTTTTTAGGTTGATACACCCTACGAAGGATTACCACAAACAATACGAACCCTTGAACAATAGCCTTTGTAAATGAGGGATCCAGGTAATAATATTTTCTTTCTTCCTTCATCGCAAGAAAAACTATAGATAAAAGTCAATATATATATACACTGGAACTCCCAAGAGAGTCACCAGCTGTGGTCGCGGCGTTTAGAGACGTCAGGGGGGTACAGATGGACGGGGTCAAAATCAACTAACGAAAAGCAGGAGTGTAAATTTTAAGTGTTCCTTCAAGGCCCTGGTTATTTACATATTTAAATCCTATTTTTTAAATATTTTTTTGTTTCAAACTTTTTTTCACTGTTAAATAAAATTGATCAAATTGCAATGAATTGATACCAAACATTTTTTTTATAATTTAATCCAAATTTTTAGTAATAGTTTGATCAAATTTTGTATTTATTTAATATTTTTGAGAAAACGGTTTATTTAATTAATGCAAATAACATACTTTATTTAAACATAAAATTTGTTTCTAAATTAAATATTATCTAATAGTATCATAGAATTAAACTAAATATCTGAAACATAATTTTTGTTTAACTGAAATAAAATTTAATTTTCAACTATCAATTTTTTTTATCTAAAAATGAATATCTTTTGTTTTTATACTCTCTGATCCTAAATATGTGAAACACACGTTTTTTTAAGAATATTGTACTCCAAGTTTTAAATTATAAATAAACATTATACATTTCTATTCATATTGATAAAATTTATTTAATTTATAATATAAAATTGTAAAAAATATAAAAACTTATATTCATTTATATAAATAGAATAAATGGGCCCTTTTCATATGGACGTACAAATATTGTTTTCATAGACTCTACGGCCCTTAATGTTTACATTTTCAAAAGGTCAAGGTCACTCTCTAAGAGAGTCACATAAGACTCTGCAATGGACTCTCTTGGGAGTTCCAGTGTATACAGTACGAAAACCTATCACGTCAGTCATGTCCCATGAGTGGGAGTGAGACAGACTTATGCGATTCCCATACTTTCCTATGACTGACGGATAGCTTTTCTTACTGTATATATATATATACTTTTATAATTGAAACACAAAAGATAACGGCGCCAGTTTCGCCGGCTCTGGTTTCTCTCTTTCTCTAAGGGCAATATAAATAAGAATGTCTTTCTTTACCTAATTTGCATATCTACTCGTTTCATATTAACCCATTAAAGCCCATGATTAGACAAATGAAAATATCATCAAAATTATTATTGGAAACAGGACTGCGGATCAAATAATGACTTTTGACGTCAAAAATTGTTTAAAAAATAATTTGTTTATAAAAATTGTTAAACCAAATGGAGAAAATTGATAAAATTTTAAAAACTAATAGCGCCATTCGATTCCACGTGAAAAATTACTAAAGGAACATGTATGACATTTTAAAAATTTTCACTCAGTTTGTTGTAAATAATTTATAAACAAATAATAATGCACACTCATGTACCTATTTGAGCCCATCATTACACAACTAAACATTTCATCAAAATTATGATTGGAAACAGGACTGCAGATCAAATGATGACTTTTGACATCAAAAATTGTTTAAAAAATAATTTGTTTATAAAAATTGTTATAAACAAATGAAGAAAATTGATAAAATTTTAAAAACTAATAGCGCCATTCGATTCTACGTGAAAAATTACTAAAGGAACATATATGACTTTTTAAAAATTTTCACTCGATTTGTTGTAAATAATTTATAAACAAATAATAATGCACACTCATGTACCTATTTGAGCCCATCATTACACAACTAAACATTTCATCAAAATTATGATTGGAAACAGGACTGCAGATCAAATGATGACTTTTGACATCAAAAATTGTTTAAAAAATAATTTGTTTATAAAAATTGTTATAAACAAATGAAGAAAATTGATAAAATTTTAAAAACTAATAGCGCCATTCGATTCTACGTGAAAAATTACTAAAGGAACATATATGACTTTTTAAAAATTTTTACTCGATTTGTTGTAAATAATTTATAAACAAATAATAATGCACACTCATGTACCTATTTGAGCCCATCATTACACAACTAAACATTTCATCAAAATTATGATTGGAAACAGGACTGCGGATCAAATAATGACTTTTGACGTCAAAAATTGTTTAAAAAATAATTTGTTTATAAAAATTGTTATAAACAAATGAAGAAAATTGATAAAATTTTAAAAACTAATAGCGCCATTCGATTCTACGTGAAAAATTACTAAAGGAACATGTATGACTTTTTAAAAAATTTCACTCGATTTGTTGTAAATAATTTATAAACAAATAGTGCACTCTCATGTACCTATTTGAGCCCATCATTACACAACTAAACATTTCATCAAAATTATGATTGGAAACAGGACTGCAGATCAAATGATGACTTTTGACATCAAAAATTGTTTAAAAAATAATTTGTTTATAAAAATTGTTATAAACAAATGAAGAAAATTAATAACATTTTTAAAACTTATAGTTCCATTCGATTCTAAAGGAAAAGACTACTAGAATATTTTTTGAATTTAAAAAATTATGAATTAACAAATTCTGCCTGCATTTGTTCGTATGAAATATTTAACCTTTAGAATTACTGTCACTGTTGTTCATTTGTTTATAACAATTTTTATAAACAAATTATTTTTTAAACAATTTTTAACGTCAAAAGTCATTATTTGATCCGCAGTCCTGTTTCCAATCATAATTTTGATGAAATGTTTAGTTGTGTAATGATGGGCTCAAATAGGTACATGAGAGTGCACTATTTGTTTTTAAATTATTTACAACAAATCGAGTGAAATTTTTTAAAAAGTCATACATGTTCCTTTAGTAATTTTTCACGTAGAATCGAATGGCGCTATTAGTTTTTAAAATTTTATCAATTTTCTTCATTTGTTTATAACAATTTTTATAAACAAATTATTTTTTAAACAATTTTTGACGTCAAAAGTCATTATTTGATCCGCAGTCCTGTTTCCAATCATAATTTTGATGAAATGTTTAGTTGTGTAATGATGGGCTCAAATAGGTACATGAGTGTGCATTATTATTTGTTTATAAATTATTTACAACAAATCGAGTGAAAATTTTTAAAAAGTCATATATGTTCCTTTAGTAATTTTTCACGTAGAATCGAATGGCGCTATTAGTTTTTAAAATTTTATCAATTTTCTTCATTTGTTTATAACAATTTTTATAAACAAATTATTTTTTAAACAATTTTTGATGTCAAAAGTCATCATTTGATCTGCAGTCCTGTTTCCAATCATAATTTTGATGAAATGTTTAGTTGTGTAATGATGGGCTTAAATAGGTACATGAGTGTGCATTATTATTTGTTTATAAATTATTTACAACAAACTGAGTGAAAATTTTTAAAATGTCATACATGTTCCTTTAGTAATTTTTCACGTGGAATCGAATGGCGCTATTAGTTTTTAAAATTTTATCAATTTTCTCCATTTGGTTTAACAATTTTTATAAACAAATTATTTTTTAAACAATTTTTGACGTCAAAAGTCATTATTTGATCCGCAGTCCTGTTTCCAATAATAATTTTGATGATATTTTCATTTGTCTAATCATGGGCTTTAATGGGTTAATATGAAACGAGTAGATATGCAAATTAGGTAAAGAAAGACATTCTTATTTATATTGCCCTTAGAGAAAGAGAGAAACCAGAGCCGGCGAAACTGGCGCCGTTATCTTTTGTGTTTCAATTATAAAAGTATATATATATATATACACTGGAACTCCCAAGAGAGTCCATCGCAGAGTCTTATGTGACTCTCTTAGAGAGTGACCTTGACCTTGTAAGGGTGGAATTTGCAACATAGAATTTTACCAAAGGAAAATAAAACGTCACAAATTTACATCTCGACCCGTTACTCCGAAACTAACTTCACCACAACAAAATCTTCACAAATCTCATCGGGGAGTTCCTCTTCTCCAAGCTGCGATGTAAAAACAACTTTGTCAATGGACCATTCCTTTTTACACAAATGACCGTTGAGACGCTACCAAATTATAACGACTTTGGCACTCTCAACCGTTTACAGCACAAACAAAAATAGAAATAAAACACTTAAAACTCTCAATTAACAAAAATAAAACCCATTTATTAATTAAACCAAATAAACTCTAAATCAAACAACAAAAATATAAAATAAAATATTCAATAACGTAATTCGATAATTGACGCTAGTCAAAAATCACGTCGCGACTACTTGAACCTCTGCAAGTAAGTGACAAGCAAGTGTAAATCCGATCTCCTCATCACCGGTAGGCTTCCTCATCATATTTTGCTTCTTCCTTTTTCCTATGGAAAATTGGGAAAAACCCTTCTTTCTTATCCCCACTGTACAGCACCTAAAATGGTCTTGGAAAGGGTCATTGGTCATGTGACGGTCTCTGGCAATTAATCATGCGCGAAATCATTTAAATTCAGATTTCACGAATGACACAGGTCTCGGGTCGCTGAACCAAGGACACACACAAGGGACTTGACAAGAAAACAAGACAAAACTATGATAAGAGAGAGAACGACGAACAACTCACTATAATGAAATTTACTTTTCCTACACAAGACAGATTTGGAGAAATAAGTAACGATTCACCTCGTTACAATACCCCTCCCTAGGCGAATATTACTCTCAGAAATATTTGCCGATCAAAATTATAAAATTAAACAGCAAATGATTAATTAGAATAATGAAAAATAACAACAAAAATCAAAACTCTTTTCATCTCAAAAATAAATTCAACTCTCTCGACTACTAAACACAACTAAACACTTCTCTACTATCAACCACTTCTCACAATTTAAACTCTTCTCCACTACCAACCACTACTTACAACTCAAAACTCTTCTCTACTACAAATCACTTCTCACAATTTAAACTCTTCTCTACTCTAAACCACTTCTCGTCTCTTGGTCAATTTCTTAAAAACTCTGATTGTCTGGACGCTGATCGTAACACAAATTAAAAAAGGCAAATAATACTCAATATTCACACACACACTGTTAAAGAGTTGATTAATTCACTCGTAATTACTCTCATCAACACGATGATATTAGAGTGAAGGTCTCTACAACTCGAAAACTTTTCTTCAAAATTTCAACTCAACAACCACGACAACATAATTTGGTCATCACCCACACTGAGTTCTCCTCATGGTGATTGGAATTCTCCATAAAGACCAAACTACAAAAAATTTTATCTCCCTCCCGCCTACTTGAAACAGCTAACAACCAAACTCAATAACCAAAATCCACGACACGCTGAACTTTCGGGGGAGGAGTATCAATCTTCCTATTCTTCATAAGTTCTCTCAGAACCGCTGGTCGAAAAACCTCATTTTTCTACTAAGCAAAAGAAAATCCCTTTCTTCATAAGTTCTCTCAGAACCGCTGGTCGAAAAATCCCATTTTTCTACTAAGCAAAAGAAAGGAAACTGATAATAAACCTCTCTCTTCAATAACCACTAAAATATAAGATTATTTAATTTTCTCAAAACACACCAAAATCGGAGAAAATAATTATAATCAAACCTCAAAAATTCAAACACAACAACTCACACAAAGGGAAAACTAGTCGTTGATCAAAGGAGGGTCCAGTCGCTGATCAAAGGTAGGTACGGTCGCTGATCTAAAGATTGTCGGTCTCAAATCAGGAAGGACTTCAACAAATTCTCATTAAAAGAAATGCCACCACAATCAAGGAACTGACTCCACTAACAACTACAAATCCCTAAACACATTCGCCTTTCTAAAAACTGTGTTCTCTTCAAAACAAGGTCCAAAACAATCCTTACAAAAAAAACTTGAACTCATCTTCCACAGAACTACACAAATTATCAAATTAATTCTCCCAAAACACAAAAATCAGAGAAAAATAAGTTCAATCCACTTCAACAACTAAAAGTCTCATAATAATTATCAGAAATAATTATTACTCACCCCCCACAAAAAAAACAATGGGAGGCGAAAAACTGCCATCCGATCAAAACTCAAACAATAATTATAGGATTAATAATTTTTCCCGCCACACAACAAGGGAAAAATCATCTTAATCCGATTCAACTCACACTTGAAAAATTCTCACAAACCAACTAATCTCACTTGACACGCCTTCTGTCAAACAGGTAACTTGACGCACGCGGATATTTTTCCGCGCCAAATTTTCTCTCAACTGAAAAAGGGACGCGTAAACAATTACGTCACGCGGGAAATTCAGCTACACACCCTTCTACTGTGTTGGTCTTGGAGTAATAATTAACAAAAATTATCTACTCCTTGGTCTAAGACAAAAGAAAATTCGAAACAATCTCATCTGTCATTCGTTTTGAACAACACAATAAAATTTGTAAAACACTTCTCGGTCTCACTTAAGTCGCTAATTCCAACATCAATAAGAAAATAATTATCCTTGCATCAAGCACCAATTTAAAACAGGTCTTCACTATCATGGTCTCATAATGGCAAGATAAAGGGGGGAACGTCAACGGCTAGACAAAACTTCATGTCGCTTAACTAACCACGCATCTTAACGTACAGAAAGTCGCGATTCATAATACAAATTATAAATCATAATTAAAAAGAATTATAAATTACGAATTTATAAATTTACAATTATATAAATCACCAATACAAAATTATGTGATCGAAAAGATGAACTTCATCTGGTCGTTGATCACAAATAACATTTTATGCAAATTGTAAGAGATTGATTATGGACGACATTAAACAATGCCAAATCCTACACTACTAGTCGGAAAAGGTCAGTTTAGAAACAGTACAAATCTCGTGAGTACAATTCCTTAAAAATATTATTTCTTTTGTGAAAACTAATTGCACTCAAAACTTATCGCGCGGTGGAAAAACGGCAGTCAGCTGCTATTGTGACTCATTTTACCGCCAAAATCCGCTCACCTGATAGCACGCCGCGTTCAAGTACTCGTCCATCAAAAACCGTTGAAACAAAAATGTATCCTATCACACCATAAGAAAAACGAACATATATAACATGAAATGTCAAACTCTGACACTCACCAATATCTCGTTATTCAGATGTAGATAGATAAAACACACAAGAGAAAACAAACTATCTTCTTTTTACACACTAAAAATCACTAAACGGTCGGTCATGCCGTATAAGGGTCACTTTTTTTTTTGGTCTAACTGGTCTCGGGCTTGGTCCTGGGCTTAGGCTTACTCCTGGGCTTAGGATTAGGCCAAATACGGTCAAAATAAATCAAAAAAGTCATTCATGGTCCGGTCACAGGAAAAGAAACTGGCCCCACGTTGGGCGCCATTTGTAAGGGTGGAATTTGCAACATAGAATTTTACCAAAGGAAAATAAAACGTCACAAATTTACATCTCGACCCGTTACTCCGAAACTAACTTCACCACAACAAAATCTTCACAAATCTCATCGGGGAGTTCCTCTTCTCCAAGCTGCGATGTAAAAACAACTTTGTCAATGGACCATTCCTTTTTACACAAATGACCGTTGAGACGCTACCAAATTATAACGACTTTGGCACTCTCAACCGTTTACAGCACAAACAAAAATAGAAATAAAACACTTAAAACTCTCAATTAACAAAAATAAAACCCATTTATTAATTAAACCAAATAAACTCTAAATCAAACAACAAAAATATAAAATAAAATATTCAATAACGTAATTCGATAATTGACGCTAGTCAAAAATCACGTCGCGACTACTTGAACCTCTGCAAGTAAGTGACAAGCAAGTGTAAATCCGATCTCCTCATCACCGGTAGGCTTCCTCATCATATTTTGCTTCTTCCTTTTTCCTATGGAAAATTGGGAAAAACCCTTCTTTCTTATCCCCACTGTACAGCACCTAAAATGGTCTTGGAAAGGGTCATTGGTCATGTGACGGTCTCTGGCAATTAATCATGCGCGAAATCATTTAAATTCAGATTTCACGAATGACACAGGTCTCGGGTCGCTGAACCAAGGACACACACAAGGGACTTGACAAGAAAACAAGACAAAACTATGATAAGAGAGAGAACGACGAACAACTCACTATAATGAAATTTACTTTTCCTACACAAGACAGATTTGGAGAAATAAGTAACGATTCACCTCGTTACAACCTTTTGAAAATGTAAACATTAAGGGCCGTAGAGTCTATGAAAACAATAATTGTACGTCCATATGAAAAGGGCCCATTTATTCTATTTATATAAATGAATATAAGTTTTTATATTTTTTACAATTTTATATTATAAATTAAATAAATTTTATCAATATGAATAGAAATGTATAATGTTTATTTATAATTTAAAACTTGGAGTACAATATTCTTAAAAAAACGTGTGTTTCACATATTTAGGATCAGAGAGTATAAAAACAAAAGCTATTCATTTTTAAATAAAAAAAATTGATAGTTGAAAATTAAATTTTATTTCAGTTAAACAAAAATTATGTTTCAGATATTTAGTTTAATTCTATGATACTATTAGATAATATTTAATTTAGAAACAAATTTTATGTTTAAATAAAGTATGTTATTTGCATTAATTAAATAAACCGTTTTCTCAAAAATATTAAATAAATACAAAATTTGATCAAACTATTACTAAAAATTTGGATTAAATTATAAAAAAAATGTTTGGTATCAATTCATTGCAATTTGATCAATTTTATTTAACAGTGAAAAAAAGTTTGAAACAAAAAAATATTTAAAAAATAGGATTTAAATATGTAAATAACCAGGGCCTTGAAGGAACACTTAAAATTTACACTCCTGCTTTTCGTTAGTTGATTTTGACCCCGTCCATCTGTACCCCCCTGACGTCTCTAAACGCCGCGACCACAGCTGGTGACTCTCTTGGGAGTTCCAGTGTATATATATATTGACTTTTATCTATAGTTTTTCTTGCGATGAAGGAAGAAAGAAAATATTATTACCTGGATCCCTCATTTACAAAGGCTATTGTTCAAGGGTTCGTATTGTTTGTGGTAATCCTTCGTAGGGTGTATCAACCTAAAAAGAAAGATTAAACATTTTTTTTTAAATTTGTAGTCGCATTAGCAGGATTGTTCCGTGCCAAACTAGCTCTAACTATTCTTGACCCATGGGCAAGTAAGGAACCAATATTTCAATTATTCCTAAATTTTGTAGAACAACGTGAATTTAATTATAAAAAAATTACGATATTCGTGTTCAACAAGAATATAATAAAGCGTGATTAAAATTACGTTGATATTTTAGAAAAACAGGTGTTTTATAAAAATAAACTCCTAACTTCGCAAATGGTGTCAGATTGACTTACAATTTTTACTATCATTTGTTTGGTCGTCCATAAACAACGTAGCCCCATTTTTTTGGAATTTTGAGCCCCCCTCCCCCATGTAGTACGCTATTACATATATTAGCGCCATTTTTTCCTCTTGTCGCAATTATTTGCTTGACCCCCCTCCCCCTCAAGAGGCTACATGGTTTATGGATGGCCCCTTAGTGTTAAGACACGAAAATATCATAAATGACGCGCTTTTTGAATAAGCCATTCAAGCATTACAACCACTAACTAGCCTTGCCCCATTCTCCCCTACTGTATCTTTTGGACGTTTATAAGAAAATGTTTAATTTTAACACAGCAATTGTTTTAACCTTTAGCATGTTTCTTAGAATTGTTAAAATTTCGATATCCATTCTTACATTTGTGGTACGCTATCAGATTAAATTTTCTAAATATTATAAAAAAAGAATGAAATTAATGTGAAAAATACTTAATTAAAGAATTATTGTTTCTGTTTGACGATAACTGTTACTATTTAGAAATATGATACAAACCTATTTAAAAAAAAGTTTTATGAGAAATAGTATTCAATATTATGATTTGTTTAATTTAAGAAGTAGACAGAAAATTTTCCAATAATTGTTAAGTAATCTATCCCTATTAATATAAATCATATCGCCGCCACCGCTGTTTCAGAAAGTTTAAAGGGACCCTTATAGTTGGGGGAATATAGTCAAGGTTGTCCCACTGTCAAGGTAGGTCCATCGTCAGAAACAAGTTATATTTGACCTAAATTCAGGTCAATTTAAGGGCAGTTTTAACCTACAGGTCAAAATTACTCAAAAATTAGGTCAATTTTAAGGGCAGATTCAACCTACAGGTAAAAAACTAACAAACTAACCCCTCTGCCCTCAAAATTTAAGTCAATTTTAAGAGTAGTTATGACTTAAAGTTAAAAATTGACAAACTTATCGCTCTGCTTTCAAAATTTAGTTCAATTTAAAGGGCAGTTTTGACCTAAGCGTTAAAAATTGCGTTTAACTCTGCCCGTAAAATTTATGTCAATTTTAAGGGCAGATTTAACCTACAGGTAAAAAATTGACAAACAATTCCCTCTGCCCTCAAAATTTAGGTCAATTTTAAGGGCAGTTTTGAACTAAACGTCAAAAATTCACAAATAATTCCCTCTGCCCTCAAAATTTAGGTCAATTTTAAGGGCAGTTTTGAACTAAACGTCAAAAATTCACAAATAATTCCCTCTGACCTCAAAATGTAGGTCAATTTTAAGGGCAGTTTTAATCTACAGGTCAAAAATTAACAAACAATTCCCTCTGCTCTCAAAATTTAGGTTAATTTGAAGGGCAGTTTTAACCTACAGGTAAAAAATTGACAAACAATTCCCTTTACCTTCAAAATGTAGGTCAATTTTAAGGGCAGTTTTGACCTTAACGGAAAAAATTGATGAACAATTCCCTCTGCCCTCAAAAATTAGGTCAATTTTAAGGTCAGTTTTCATCTACACCGCAAAAATTGTCGAAAAAACTTCCTTTGACCCGACCTTTCTTTAAAATTTAGGTCAAATTTGACATATTTTTTAGCCTATACATAAAAAAAGCAAATTAATTAGGATTTTTTAAAAAGTCGTACCCTTATATTAAAGTTTGACGGAATTTTCGACTTATTGGTTAAAAGAAGTTTGACCTAAATTTCAATATTAAGTTTCAATCAATAAAAGATGTTATAAATTGACATATTGTTTTTAAAAATTCTGTTAAAATTATTTTTCTGTCCTCAAAATGTACTTTAATTTTAATGGCAGTTTTTTCCTAAAAGTTAAAATTTGACCAGAAATCTCCCTCTGATCTGATATTTTCTTAAAATTTAGGTCAATTTTAAGGTCAGTTTTGACCTACACGTCAAAAATTGACAAGAAAATTCCTACTGACCTACTGTTTCCGCAAAATTTAGGTCAATTTTAAGGTCAGTTTTGACCTACGGGTAGAAATGAAGCCCACAAACGTCTATTATTTTACGTCGAAATCTTTAGTCCGTCCATAAATTACGTAAGACATTTAGGGGGGAGGGGGGTCAGCAAGATCTTGCGAACAATAGGAAAAATGGCGCTAATGTATGTAAAATATCTTACGAGCGAGGAAGGGGGTCAAATGTACCCAAAAAATGACTTACGTAATTTATGGACAGCCCCTAATGGCCCTTACATTACGTCAACATTTATGTCAACTGCAGGTAAAAAGGGGCCCAATAATACTTTTGACACTGAGAAAAAAGAATTATCAAATTTACTATGAGGAGTGTCAAACTTGAAAAAGTTGACACTATAATCACTTCCGTAAAGTAGAATTCTCTATTAGTTATCTTTGTTAATATCTCCTGTTATAACTTACTCTAACTCATTACTATGCCATCATATTAGGATAACATGATTTTAAAAATTAAAATAAATATTAAAAATAGTTAAGGGGTTGGCGCACGAAGCGCGCAGGGGGGCGAAGCCCCCCTAGTTATTATATAAGACTATGTTAAAATTATGCATAATTTGTTAATCTTTTTTTTAAATGATATTGAATACATTAGGCACAATTAATTAAAATTATTGCAACATTTATTTATTTTCTTACATTATTTTTAAGGTAATCAGGGTTCTTATGTTATGCCAGTTGCGCCTAGCAAGTATTTACGCGCGTTTACGCGCGTTTGTTTTAGCTAGTTATTAATTATTAACAATATTAAAGTCCGTATTCCGTTTGCATATATATATATATATATATATATATATATATATATATATATATATATAATATATTATTATTACTTTAATTTGAGAAAAAAATATAAATTATTATCGTAAAACAGAATTATTGAACATTATTAATCACAGAATTCAGTACTGTAATATTTGTAATTGCAGATAAAACTAAATAAGAAAAAATGTATTTGGTAACTAATTAATAGGTAATAAATAATGTCACATTTAATAAAATTATTCGTAAATTGTATTTACTAATGGTTTTTGTTGAATCGAAATGAATGACATTCGGCAAATCCACTATTTCAATATCCTCATTCTCAATAACTACCAAATGCTGTCCCAAGGAGTTGATAATTGTACTGGAAAATAATTGTAGTTCAAACGGAACATTTCCCTTATTAAACTCAACTTTTGAAGGTACTCTTGCCCAAGCCCCATCGATATGCAATATCTACAAAATGAATAAATTTCATAAATTGGTCAATTATTTTTAATACGTGGGTAATTAAAAAAAGAATAGAAAACTTCACAAACAGTAACGACTTTAAAAATATACCTCATGTAGAACAATATGCTCTTCCAAAGCATTAATGTCTGCAGGCCCCCAAACGACGCATTGAATAGATTTTCCATTTTGGTTTGACAAATAGAATTTCAATAATTCGGAGGCACCTGCTGCTTTTCTAGGAATGATCTTCTCAACAAAACCAATAATTTCTCTGAAATTTAAAAAATATTATAAAAAAATATAAGACAATACAATTTATTCAAATGACTTGAATACTAAATGTCCTAAAAGTTTATTCACTTTAATTCGTATAGACGTAGGTATTATAAATATCTATGTAAAAATAAAATTTAAATTAGTAATAAATTAAAGTAATTAAATTAAATTTAAAAAGTATTGTATAAAATCAATACTTAATCCAAAAAAAAAAGTTTTGAGTTAGAAAAATTTTCAACTGTCAAAGAATTTTCATATCATCATAAATAAATTTTCTTAAATTTCAGAAACTTAATTGATCTTTTAAGTTTAATACATTGTAATTTCAAATTTTTATCACAAAAGTGTTTTATATAATAAATAATAACTTGTCGAAAATATGCATTAAAAAAATGCATTAAAAAATGCATTAAAAATGCATTAATTTTAAATGATTTTTAAAATAAAAATTTAAATGTATAATGGAATTTAAAAATAAATCCATTAGTTTTACGTAACGTACACTGTTCTATCCCAAAATTGGATTTCTTCTATTGCTTCAGACGAGGTAAATGAGACAGCCATGTTACAAAAAATATTAGAATCTGCAAAAGAATGTTAAAAATATTTTTTATTCACATGTAGAACATTTTTTAAACAAATAAGAAATAAATAAAAAATAAATATATAAACAAAACCACAAAACAACTGAAAAAATATTATTTAAATTTTAAAAATGACATAATGTTATCAATTTATTATTATTAATAATTTATTTATTTAATTATATTATTATTATTATTATTTGATTATTTATTTATTTATTTATTTATTTATTTATTTAATTTATTTAATTTATTTATTTTTATTTATTTTTATTTATTTTTTTATTTATCAATTTATCAATTTTTAAACGAGAATAAAAAATAAAATATTAATAAATGTTAAATTATTATTATATTATACAGTGTAATCAAATATATCCCTGCAATAATTAACACAAGAAAACTGCATTTTATGGAGTTAATTTACTCCATTTTTAAATAATTTAGCTTCCAGTAATAGCATTTAAAAAAATTAAATATTGTAAATTTTTTAATATTGAATTGAAGTAAATAATTTATAAAAATTATGAAATAATTAAATTTAACGTTACTAATATATGATCAGTTTCGAAAAATAATTATCGTATAAAATCTCTGTAAATTAATTTATTTTTAAAAAAATATAATTGAATGTTTGAAACCAGTAAATATAAAGACCATCTAGTTTGAAATTTATTCAATTAAAAAATCCTAAAACCTCAAAAAATTCTAGAATTAACAATCATTTCATTTGTATCACTATATACAACCAAATTTAATTATAATTCTAGTTAAGAATTATTAGTCTATAAGAAACCTTTTTCTAATAGTTAAAGAATAAAAATAATTTAAATAATTACATAATATGTTTTTCTTAAATTTTATTTTTTATAAAACAAAAAAAGAAAAATTAGATATATTATAAAATATTTGGTTTTAATAATTTTGTATAAAATTTAAACGATAACTAAAAATTATTCATACATTTTGTAATATTTTAAGAGATTATTCATACAATTTAGTTATATTTCAAGAGAAAAAGAGATCAAGTTATTTGTGATATCCAACAGGGAAAATGTCGATATGTACACATCAGTGTATATAACATGAGTAGAGGTGAAAAAGGTTGAAAATGAGCATCAGAACTGTAAACATAATTCATGGATGACCCCTTCCATTATTAGAATATACATTTTAACACAATTTTTATCAAAATAATAATCAGAATTTGTAAAATAGATGTTTTCAAAATATGGAATATTTATGAACAATTTTGAAAATTAAGTACTTCTAGTATAAGTATATCGAAAATGAAAACTTGAATTTATATAAAAAATCAGAGGACAATCTATAAAATCTGTATAAAAATAATTCCAACAAAATATAATTATTTGTAATATTAATATATCAAGTTATTGTCTATTTAATATTTATTAGAAAAACTGTATCTTTATAGAAATTATATATGCAAAAATCTAGCCGTGAATTAATCATTGCGACTAAGGCACATATATATCAGTATATCAGTTACATATATATATATATATATATATATATATATATATATATATATATATATATATATATATATATATATATATATATATATATATATATATATATATGTATGTACAAGCGATAGTTTGGGGACCTCAATTTTCTCAATATAATTCGATAGGGCCTGGCCTCTAGTCGTCGAATATGGTTCACATTTTATTTATAAGGTAGAATTATAAATTATTAGACGGTTTTTCTAAGGCAATTAATTGTTTGAAGACCTCACGATAGAAGAGATATATTGAAGACTGTCCTTAAAATCAATAGACTACATGTAAAAACTAGTAAATACAGAATGTCCTTAAACTATGCACTTGGCTCAGACGTAATTTATATACTCAGTATATAGTTTAAGAACAATAATTTATACACAACGTATTCTTTGAAGACACATAAAGAAAACACTCTTACCTTAATAAAACAAAATCTGATAACATTTAATCAATAAGGTTAAATGCTTTTAAGGCCAAAAGAATAATTTTACAGCAAATCGTATCTAAAGTGTACGGCAAAGTATAACAAAAAAACAATTTCTGATCTTATACATCAAAAAACAAATATTTTACACAACTCACAACATGACTAAATAAATAAGTTATTCCTTTAGAATTTTCATAAAAAATTTGTATTCGTCTATTTAGACTTAAAAGAAACATATAAAACATAATAAAAAAGAAAAAATAGTAATTATTGTTTTAGCTAATACAATAACTAAATAAAGCATTTTCATGTAGCAACATAATAGATAGTTTACAGCCAAAAAAATGTATTAGGATGAAACTTTAAAATTTATACAGCAATAGATTAAACACTTTAAGGTTAGTTTTTGGAACCTACTGTATAGTTTGGAGACAAGTAACCTTATGTTAAATATCTTCGGTTTTTTTTCTTTGCAAGAATTAAAAAGCTTCTAAAAGCAGATTACTGTTTTTTAACTTCTTTGTATATTTAATTTACTAGAAATAAATAGCATTATATTAATAAAAAATATATAAACCAATTGGAAAATGATATATTTACTTCGGAAATTAGTGTGTATATAGTCAAAAATTGATTTCAATGAGGACAAAGTTATGTATTTGAAGACATTAAAGTCATTTGTGCTATTAAATAGTGATTTTTTATAGGTTTACTGAAGATAAATTTATAACAATAGTAATATAATAAAATTGAAAAATTCCATTGTATTAAATAATCATTTATTAATAACACTTTCAAATAATTAACAGGTTTGTAGTTAGAAAAAAATAATTACTACGTTTCGGGATTTAAAATGCAAATAATTGCGCATTGTAGGTCATGATATTCACTGTAGAATTTTTTTATTGAGCTTTAATGTTAAAATCCCTCACTGGATAACATAACCTTAAAGGTCAATTTTAGAAACCAATTGTATAGATTGGGGACTTAGGTTCCAATGTCAAAAATTTTCTGTCTAAATCTTCCGTAGTAAATTAAAATATTTCTAAAAGCAGGCTACTAAATTCGTAAATCTGTTCTACAAACGATTTTTTCAACAGAAATAGGATTTAAATAATGTCTGTCATTTCACTAGTAAAAAACAATTTAAACATATTGTGGTAGATCTTCCTGCTCACAGAAAAGGATTTTATTTTCTGGAGAAAATATTGCGTATTAAAAATATAGATGGTAGAGTTTAACGTTACATCTTCTATTATGATTACTCACTTAAGAAGTTTATTGAGGTTTTTATTACAGTAGTATTTAGCAAAAATTTAAAAATATATTCTATAATTAAACATAAATAAATAAGAATATTAAAACAATTTTTAGTTTTCTAACAAGGACAGGAAAATGTACTACGTTTAAAAAATCAAATTTTATACAGCAATAGATTAAACATTTTAAGGACAGTTTTTGGAACGCACTGCATATTTTGGGGACAAGTGACCTTATGTTAAATAATTTCGGTTCATTTTCTTTGCAAGAATTGATAAGCTTATAAATACAGATTACTGTTTTTTAAATTCTTTGTATATTTAATTTACTAGACATAAATAGCATTAGATTATTAAAAAATATGTAACCAGTTGGGAAATGAAATATTTATTTAGAATATTAGTGTGTATATAGCCGAAGATTGTACTCAATGAGGACATACTTAGGTATGAATGTTATAGTTTAAAGACTTTAAAGTCATTAGTTATATTATAAAATTAGTGTTTTTATTATTGTAGTTGATATGATTGCGTATAGGCATGGATTGTATTTGACGGAGACAATATTGCTTATAAAAATATAGATTGTAGAGTTTCACGTTACATTTTCAATTAGTATTACTTACTTTAGAAGTTTAATGAGGTTTTTATTACAGTAATATTTAGCAAAAATTTAAAAATATATTCTATAATTAAACATAAATATATAACAATATTAAAATAATTTTTAGTTTTCTAACAAGGACAGGAAAATGTACTACGTTTCAAAAATCAAATTTTATACAGCAATAGATTAAACACTTTAAGGACAGTTTTTGGAACGCACTGCATATTTTGGGGACAAGTGACCTTATGTTAAATAATTTCGGTTCATTTTCTTTGCAAGAATTGATAAGCTTATAAATACAGATTACTGTTTTTTAAATTCTTTGTATATTTAATTTACTAGACATAAATAGCATTAGATTATTAAAAAATATGTAACCAGTTGGGAAATGAAATATTTATTTAGAATATTAGTGTGTATATAGCCGAAGATTGTACTCAATGAGGACATACTTAGGTATGAATGTTATAGTTTAAAGACTTTAAAGTCATTAGTTATATTATAAAATTAGTGTTTTTATTATTGTAGTTGATATGATTGCGTATAGGCATGGATTGTATTTGACGGAGACAATATTGCTTATAAAAATATAGATTGTAGAGTTTCACGTTACATTTTCAATTAGTATTACTTACTTTAGAAGTTTAATGAGGTTTTTATTACAGTAATATTTAGCAAAAATTTAAAAATATATTCTATAATTAAACATAAATATATAACAATATTAAAATAATTTTTAGTTTTCTAACAAGGACAGGAAAATGTACTACGTTTGAAAAATCAAATTTTATACAGCAATAGATTAAACACTTTAAGGACAGTTTTTGGAACGCACTGCATATTTTGGGGACAAGTGACCTTATGTTAAATAATTTCGGTTCATTTTCTTTGCAAGAATTGATAAGCTTATAAATACAGATTACTGTTTTTAAATTCTTTGTATATTTAATTTACTAGACATAAATAGCATTAGATTATTAAAAAATATGTAACCAGTTGGGAAATGATATATTTATTTAGAATATTAGTGTGTATATAGCCGAAGATTGTACTCAATGAGGACATAGTTATGTATGAAAGGTATATAGTTTAAAGAACTTCAAGTCATTAGTTTTATTGTAAAGTTATTATATTCATTATTGTAGTTGATATGATTGCGTATAGGCAAGGATTGTATTTGATGGAGACAATATTGCGTATTAAAAATATAGATTGTAGAGCTTCACGTTACATTTTCAATTACTATTACTTACTTTAGAAGATTAATGAGGTTTTTATTACAGTAATATTTAGAAAAATTAAAAAATATATTCTATAGTAAAACATAAATAAATAACAATATTAAAATAATTTTTAGTTTTCTAACAAGGACAGGAAAATGTACTACGTTTGAAAAATCAAATTTTATACAGCAATAGATTAAACTTTTTAAGGACAGTTTTTGGAACGTACTGCATAGTTTGGGGACAAGTGACCTTATGTTAAATAATTTTGGTTCCTTTTCTTTGCAAGAATTGAAAAGCTTCTAAAAGCAGATAACTGCTTTTTAACTTCTTTGTATAATTAATTTACTAGACATAAATAGCATTAGATTATTAAAAAATATGTAACCAGTTGGGAAATGAAATATTTATTTAGAATATTAGTGTGTATATAGCCGAAGATTGTACTCAATGAGGACATACTTAGGTATGAATGTTATAGTTTAAAGACTTTAAAGTCATTAGTTATATTATAAAATTAGTGTTTTTATTATTGTAGTTGATATGATTGCGTATAGGCATGGATTGTATTTGACGGAGACAATATTGCTTATAAAAATATAGATTGTAGAGTTTCACGTTACATTTTCAATTAGTATTACTTACTTTAGAAGTTTAATGAGGTTTTTATTACAGTAATATTTAGCAAAAATTTAAAAATATATTCTATAATTAAACATAAATATATAACAATATTAAAATAATTTTTAGTTTTCTAACAAGGACAGGAAAATGTACTACGTTTGAAAAATCAAATTTTATACAGCAATAGATTAAACACTTTAAGGACAGTTTTTGGAACGTACTGCATAGTTTGGGGACAAGTGACCTTATGTTAAATAATTTTGGTTCCTTTTCTTTGCAAGAATTGAAAAGCTTCTAAAATCAGATTACTGCTTTTTAACTTCTTTGTATAAATAATTTACTAGACATAAATAGCATTAGACTATTAAAAAATATGTAACCAGTTGGGAAATGAAATATTTATTTAGAATATTAGTGTGTATATAGCCGAAGATTGTACTCAATGAGGACATACTTAGGTATGAATGTTATAGTTTAAAGACTTTAAAGTCATTAGTTATATTATAAAATTAGTGTTTTTATTATTGTAGTTGATATGATTGCGTATAGGCATGGATTGTATTTGACGGAGACAATATTGCTTATAAAAATATAGATTGTAGAGTTTCACGTTACATTTTCAATTAGTATTACTTACTTTAGAAGCTTAATGAGGTTTTTATTACAGTAATATTTAGCAAAAATTTAAAAATATATTCTATAATTAAACATAAATATATAACAATATTAAAATAATTTTTAGTTTTCTAACAAGGACAGGAAAATGTACTACGTTTGAAAAATCAAATTTTATACAGCAATAGATTAAACACTTTAAGGACAGTTTTTGGAACGCACTGCATATTTTGGGGACAAGTGACCTTATGTTAAATAATTTCGGTTCATTTTCTTTGCAAGAATTGATAAGCTTATAAATACAGATTACTGTTTTTAAATTCTTTGTATATTTAATTTACTAGACATAAATAGCATTAGATTATTAAAAAATATGTAACCAGTTGGGAAATGATATATTTATTTAGAATATTAGTGTGTATATAGCCGAAGATTGTACTCAATGAGGACATAGTTATGTATGAAAGGTATATAGTTTAAAGAACTTCAAGTCATTAGTTTTATTGTAAAGTTATTATATTCATTATTGTAGTTGATATGATTGCGTATAGGCAAGGATTGTATTTGATGGAGACAATATTGCGTATTAAAAATATAGATTGTAGAGCTTCACGTTACATTTTCAATTACTATTACTTACTTTAGAAGATTAATGAGGTTTTTATTACAGTAATATTTAGAAAAATTAAAAAATATATTCTATAGTAAAACATAAATAAATAACAATATTAAAATAATTTTTAGTTTTCTAACAAGGACAGGAAAATGTACTACGTTTGAAAAATCAAATTTTATACAGCAATAGATTAAACTTTTTAAGGACAGTTTTTGGAACGTACTGCATAGTTTGGGGACAAGTGACCTTATGTTAAATAATTTTGGTTCCTTTTCTTTGCAAGAATTGAAAAGCTTCTAAAAGCAGATAACTGCTTTTTAACTTCTTTGTATAATTAATTTACTAGACATAAATAGCATTAGATTATTAAAAAATATGTAACCAGTTGGGAAATGAAATATTTATTTAGAATATTAGTGTGTATATAGCCGAAGATTGTACTCAATGAGGACATACTTAGGTATGAATGTTATAGTTTAAAGACTTTAAAGTCATTAGTTATATTATAAAATTAGTGTTTTTATTATTGTAGTTGATATGATTGCGTATAGGCATGGATTGTATTTGACGGAGACAATATTGCTTATAAAAATATAGATTGTAGAGTTTCACGTTACATTTTCAATTAGTATTACTTACTTTAGAAGTTTAATGAGGTTTTTATTACAGTAATATTTAGCAAAAATTTAAAAATATATTCTATAATTAAACATAAATATATAACAATATTAAAATAATTTTTAGTTTTCTAACAAGGACAGGAAAATGTACTACGTTTGAAAAATCAAATTTTATACAGCAATAGATTAAACACTTTAAGGACAGTTTTTGGAACGTACTGCATAGTTTGGGGACAAGTGACCTTATGTTAAATAATTTTATTTCCTTTTCTTTGCAAGAATTGAAAAGCTTCTAAAAGCAGATTACTGCTTTTTAACTTCTTTGTATAATTAATTTACTAGACATAAATAGCATTAGATTATTAAAAAATATGTAACCAGTTGGGAAATGAAATATTTATTTAGAATATTAGTGTGTATACAGCCGAAGATTGTACTCAATGAGGACATACTTAGGTATGAATGTTATAGTTTAAAAACTTTAAAGTCATTAGTTATATTATAAAATTAGTGTTTTTATTATTGTAGTTGATATGATTGCGTATAGGCATAGATTGTATTTGACGGAGACAATATTGCTTATAAAAATATAGATTGTAGAGTTTCACGTTACATTTTCAATTAGTATTACTTACTTTAGAAGTTTAATGAGGTTTTTATTACAGTAATATTTAGCAAAAATTTAAAAATATATTCTATAATTAAACATAAATATATAACAATATTAAAATAATTTTTAGTTTTCTAACAAGGACAGGAAAATGTACTACGTTTGAAAAATCAAATTTTATACAGCAATAGATTAAACACTTTAAGGACAGTTTTTGGAACGCACTGCATATTTTGGGGACAAGTGACCTTATGTTAAATAATTTCGGTTCATTTTCTTTGCAAGAATTGATAAGCTTATAAATACAGATTACTGTTTTTTAAATTCTTTGTATATTTAATTTACTAGACATAAATAGCATTAGATTATTAAAAAATATGTAACCAGTTGGGAAATGAAATATTTATTTAGAATATTAGTGTGTATATAGCCGAAGATTGTACTCAATGAGGACATACTTAGGTATGAATGTTATAGTTTAAAGACTTTAAAGTCATTAGTTATATTATAAAATTAGTGTTTTTATTATTGTAGTTGATATGATTGCGTATAGGCATGGATTGTATTTGACGGAGACAATATTGCTTATAAAAATATAGATTGTAGAGTTTCACGTTACATTTTCAATTAGTATTACTTACTTTAGAAGTTTAATGAGGTTTTTATTACAGTAATATTTAGCAAAAATTTAAAAATATATTCTATAATTAAACATAAATATATAACAATATTAAAATAATTTTTAGTTTTCTAACAAGGACAGGAAAATGTACTACGTTTGAAAAATCAAATTTTATACAGCAATAGATTAAACACTTTAAGGACAGTTTTTGGAACGCACTGCATATTTTGGGGACAAGTGACCTTATGTTAAATAATTTCGGTTCATTTTCTTTGCAAGAATTGATAAGCTTATAAATACAGATTACTGTTTTTAAATTCTTTGTATATTTAATTTACTAGACATAAATAGCATTAGATTATTAAAAAATATGTAACCAGTTGGGAAATGATATATTTATTTAGAAAATTAGTGTGTATATAGCCGAAGATTGTACTCAATGAGGACATAGTTATGTATGAAAGGTATATAGTTTAAAGAACTTCAAGTCATTAGTTTTATTGTAAAGTTATTATATTCATTATTGTAGTTGATATGATTGCGTATAGGCAAGGATTGTATTTGATGGAGACAATATTGCGTATTAAAAATATAGATTGTAGAGCTTCACGTTACATTTTCAATTACTATTACTTACTTTAGAAGATTAATGAGGTTTTTATTACAGTAATATTTAGAAAAATTAAAAAATATATTCTATAGTAAAACATAAATAAATAACAATATTAATATAATTTTTAGTTTTCTAACAAGGACAGGAAAATGTACTACGTTTGAAAAATCAAATTTTATACAGCAATAGATTAAACTTTTTAAGGACAGTTTTTGGAACGTACTGCATAGTTTGGGGACAAGTGACCTTATGTTAAATAATTTTGGTTCCTTTTCTTTGCAAGAATTGAAAAGCTTCTAAAAGCAGATAACTGCTTTTTAACTTCTTTGTATAATTAATTTACTAGACATAAATAGCATTAGATTATTAAAAAATATGTAACCAGTTGGGAAATGAAATATTTATTTAGAATATTAGTGTGTATATAGCCGAAGATTGTACTCAATGAGGACATACTTAGGTATGAATGTTATAGTTTAAAGACTTTAAAGTCATTAGTTATATTATAAAATTAGTGTTTTTATTATTGCAGTTGATATGATTGCGTATAGGCATGGATTGTATTTGACGGAGACAATATTGCTTATAAAAATATAGATTGTAGAGTTTCACGTTACATTTTCAATTAGTATTACTTACTTTAGAAGTTTAATGAGGTTTTTATTACAGTAATATTTAGCAAAAATTTAAAAATATATTCTATAATTAAACATAAATATATAACAATATTAAAATAATTTTTAGTTTTCTAACAAGGACAGGAAAATGTACTACGTTTGAAAAATCAAATTTTATACAGCAATAGATTAAACACTTTAAGGACAGTTTTTGGAACGTACTGCATAGTTTGGGGACAAGTGACCTTATGTTAAATAATTTATTTCCTTTTCTTTGCAAGAATTGAAAAGCTTCTAAAAGCAGATTACTGCTTTTTAACTTCTTTGTATAATTAATTTACTAGACATAAATAGCATTAGATTATTAAAAAATATGTAACCAGTTGGGAAATGAAATATTTATTTAGAATATTAGTGTGTATACAGCCGAAGATTGTACTCAATGAGGACATACTTAGGTATGAATGTTATAGTTTAAAACTTTAAAGTCATTAGTTATATTATAAAATTAGTGTTTTTATTATTGTAGTTGATATGATTGCGTATAGGCATGGATTGTATTTGACGGAGACAATATTGCTTATAAAAATATAGATTGTAGAGTTTCACGTTACATTTTCAATTAGTATTACTTACTTTAGAAGTTTAATGAGGTTTTTATTACAGTAATATTTAGCAAAAATTTAAAAATATATTCTATAATTAAACATAAATATATAACAATATTAAAATAATTTTTAGTTTTCTAACAAGGACAGGAAAATGTACTACGTTTGAAAAATCAAATTTTATACAGCAATAGATTAAACACTTTAAGGACAGTTTTTGGAACGCACTGCATATTTTGGGGACAAGTGACCTTATGTTAAATAATTTCGGTTCATTTTCTTTGCAAGAATTGATAAGCTTATAAATACAGATTACTGTTTTTTAAATTCTTTGTATATTTAATTTACTAGACATAAATAGCATTAGATTATTAAAAAATATGTAACCAGTTGGGAAATGAAATATTTATTTAGAATATTAGTGTGTATATAGCCGAAGATTGTACTCAATGAGGACATACTTAGGTATGAATGTTATAGTTTAAAGACTTTAAAGTCATTAGTTATATTATAAAATTAGTGTTTTTATTATTGTAGTTGATATGATTGCGTATAGGCATGGATTGTATTTGACGGAGACAATATTGCTTATAAAAATATAGATTGTAGAGTTTCACGTTACATTTTCAATTAGTATTACTTACTTTAGAAGTTTAATGAGGTTTTTATTACAGTAATATTTAGCAAAAATTTAAAAATATATTCTATAATTAAACATAAATATATAACAATATTAAAATAATTTTTAGTTTTCTAACAAGGACAGGAAAATGTACTACGTTTGAAAAATCAAATTTTATACAGCAATAGATTAAACACTTTAAGGACAGTTTTTGGAACGCACTGCATATTTTGGGGACAAGTGACCTTATGTTAAATAATTTCGGTTCATTTTCTTTGCAAGAATTGATAAGCTTATAAATACAGATTACTGTTTTTTAAATTCTTTGTATATTTAATTTACTAGACATAAATAGCATTAGACTATTAAAAAATATGTAACCAGTTGGGAAATGAAATATTTATTTAGAATATTAGTGTGTATATAGCCGAAGATTGTACTCAATGAGGACATACTTAGGTATGAATGTTATAGTTTAAAGACTTTAAAGTCATTAGTTATATTATAAAATTAGTGTTTTTATTATTGTAGTTGATATGATTGCGTATAGGCATGGATTGTATTTGACGGAGACAATATTGCTTATAAAAATATAGATTGTAGAGTTTCACGTTACATTTTCAATTAGTATTACTTACTTTAGAAGTTTAATGAGGTTTTTATTACAGTAATATTTAGCAAAAATTTAAAAATATATTCTATAATTAAACATAAATATATAACAATATTAAAATAATTTTTAGTTTTCTAACAAGGACAGGAAAATGTACTACGTTTGAAAAATCAAATTTATACAGCAATAGATTAAACACTTTAAGGACAGTTTTTGGAACGCACTGCATATTTTGGGGACAAGTGACCTTATGTTAAATAATTTCGGTTCATTTTCTTTGCAAGAATTGATAAGCTTATAAATACAGATTACTGTTTTTTAAATTCTTTGTATATTTAATTTACTAGACATAAATAGCATTAGATTATTAAAAAATATGTAACCAGTTGGGAAATGAAATATTTATTTAGAATATTAGTGTGTATATAGCCGAAGATTGTACTCAATGAGGACATACTTAGGTATGAATGTTATAGTTTAAAGACTTTAAAGTCATTAGTTATATTATAAAATTAGTGTTTTTATTATTGTAGTTGATATGATTGCGTATAGGCATGGATTGTATTTGACGGAGACAATATTGCTTATAAAAATATAGATTGTAGAGTTTCACGTTACATTTTCAATTAGTATTACTTACTTTAGAAGTTTAATGAGGGTTTTATTACAGTAATATTTAGCAAAAATTTAAAAATATATTCTATAATTAAACATAAATATATAACAATATTAAAATAATTTTTAGTTTTCTAACAAGGACAGGAAAATGTACTACGTTTGAAAAATCAAATTTTATACAGCAATAGATTAAACACTTTAAGGACAGTTTTTGGAACGCACTGCATATTTTGGGGACAAGTGACCTTATGTTAAATAATTTCGGTTCATTTTCTTTGCAAGAATTGATAAGCTTATAAATACAGATTACTGTTTTTAAATTCTTTGTATATTTAATTTACTAGACATAAATAGCATTAGATTATTAAAAAATATGTAACCAGTTGGGAAATGATATATTTATTTAGAATATTAGTGTGTATATAGCCGAAGATTGTACTCAATGAGGACATAGTTATGTATTAAAGGTATATAGTTTAAAGAACTTCAAGTCATTAGTTTTATTGTAAAGTTATTATATTCATTATTGTAGTTGATATGATTGCGTATAGGCAAGGATTGCATTTGATGGAGACAATATTGCGTATTAAAAATATAGATTGTAGAGCTTCACGTTACATTTTCAATTACTATTACTTACTTTAGAAGATTAATGAGGTTTTTATTACAGTAATATTTAGAAAAATTAAAAAATATATTCTATAGTAAACATAAATAATAACAATATTAAAATAATTTTTTAGTTTTTCTAACAAGGACAGGAAAATGTACTACGTTTGAAAAATCAAATTTTATACAGCAATAGATTAAACACTTTAAGGACAGTTTTTGGAACGCACTGCATATTTTGGGGGACAAGTGACCTTATGTTAAATAATTTCGGTTCATTTTCTTTGCAAGAATTGAAAAGCTTCTAAATACAGATTACTGTTTTTTAAATTCTTTGTATATTTAATTTACTAGACATAAATAGCATTAGACTATTAAAAATATGTAACCAGTTGGGAAATGAAATATTTATTTAGAATATTAGTGTGTATATAGCCGAAGATTGTACTCAATGAGGACATACTTAGGTTATGAAGTGTTATAGTTTAAAGACTTAAAAGTCATTAGTTATATTATAAAATTAGTGTTTTTATTATGTAGTTGATATGATTGCGGTGTATAAGGCTAGGATTGTATTTGACGGAGACAATATTGCTTATAAAAATATAGATTGTAGAGGTCACTTACATTTTACAATTAGTCATACTTACTTAGAAGTTTAATGAGGTTTTTTAC